>NW_024517651.1:445677-453836 GCF_017590135.1 Pyrgilauda ruficollis | reverse complement strand
CGGGGCGCGCAGGGCCCCGCGGGCCGAGTGCCGCCGCAGCTGCTCCCGCAGGTTGTTCTGCGGCACGGCCGCCATCGCGGGCCGCCCCGCCGCCAGGGGGCGCGCCGCCTCCCGCCCGCGCCGCCAGCGCTTCGCATTCGGCGCCAAAACCGCCCCCGGCCCCCCCATTGGCCGGAGGGGACAGGGCGGAAGTGACGGAAGGGGCGGGCGGCATGGCGGCGGAAATGGCGATGTTTCCGGAAATGGCGGCACCACCCTCAGGGCGGGCTCGATTCCTCCGCGGCCCCGCTCCGCCTTAGCCCCGCTCCCAGCCGGCCCCGCTCCGCCTTAGCCCCGCTCCGCACCCCCGAGCAGCGCTCGGCGCTTCGCACGGTGCTGCCCCGCGCCGCGAGGCCGGAGCCCCTCAGCCCGCCCGCTCAGAGGTCACGGCACAGCGCTCCGGTGACGAGGCAGCTTTATTGTCAGTGACAGATTTCATTGTGAAACAACACAGACGTGCCCCTGCTCACACGCGGCTTCATTTCCCCAGCGCCTGGTCGGAATCGGCACCGGGGTTCTGGCGTCTTCGCTGGTGGGGTAAAGAAAAATCACCCGTTTCTTCTCTGTGTGCAGTAAAATACCCTGGTTTTTAATACAAAATATAGCAAGCATTTCATCAAAATCGATAAAAGTGTACAAATCACAGCACTCGCTCATCCTTCCTTTAAAGAACGGCCTTCAAAGTAAATTTTAAAATCGCTAAAATTTACACGTGGTGATTGCAGAAAAGCCACCCGAGGGACGGGTGCAAGCTCCAAGTGGGCTCCTGCGGGGCTTCCCTTCAGGCGGGTGTCCCGGGATGGATGTGTGAGGCACAGCTGGGCACAGCTGGGCACAGCAGGAGAGGGAACCTGGCAGGGGCACTCCAGCAGCCAGGGTTTGGCTGGAGAGGGCAGGCTCAGCTGGGCTGCTGCAGGAGAACCTGGCTGGGTGTGCGAGCCAGGCTGCCCGCGGTGACACTGCCAGCGGGTGGCACTGCCCGCGGGTGGCACTGCCCACGGGTGACACTGCCAGAGGGTGACACTGCCAGAGGGTGGCACTGCCCGCGGGTGGCACTTCCAGCGGGTGGCACTGCCCGCGGGTGACACTGCCAGCGGGTGACACTGCCAGCGGGTGGCACTGCCAGCGGGTGGCACTGCCCGCGGGTGACACTGCCCGCGGGTGACACTGCCAGAGGGTGGCACTGCCAGAGGGTGGCACTGCCAGCGGTGACACTGCCAGCAGTGACACATCCAGCAGACAGGCGTGGCACTGGCTGTGCTCTCCCCCGGCAGCCTCAGCCCCTGCAGCAGCCTCCGTCTGTCCAGCCCTGCTACACCTGAGGAACGGGGTAGGAGGCACAGGCAGCCAGGCCACACATGTTCCTGCCTCGTTCGATAAGGAAATACCTGAAAGAGACAGAAATGGCTGTGAGGGAGCCTTCCCTCCTGTGGCAGGTGAGGCTGGGCAGCCCTGGGTGCCCAGAGCAGGTGGGGCTGCCCTGCATCCCTGGCAGTGCCCTGGCCAGGCTGGACAGGGCTGGGAGCAGCTGGGACAGTGGCAGTGTCCCTGCCATGGCAGGGTGGCACTGGGTGGTCCCTTCCCCCTCAGCTCTCCAGGCAATGCCATTCCCTGCCCCTTACACCCTGAATGAACCAGAACTTGTATCCCCCTCCCAAGAGTCCCACCTGCAGCTGGGAACACTGGAGCTGGGATCTCTCTGCTGTTCAAGCTCTTCCCCTGGCCGTGTGACCAGCAAGGAGGAGCCAGGGAACCAGCAGCTGTGACAGCCCTGGGCACCACAGGAACCAGCAGCTGTGACAGCCCTGGGCACCACAGGGGAAGCAGCAGCTGTGACAGCCCTGGGTACCACAGGCACCAGGGGAACCAGCAGCTGTGACAGACCTGGGCACCACGGGGGAACCAGCAGCTCTGGCCAGGCTGCTGAGCCCTGGGCACCACAGGAACCAGCAAAGCTGTGACAGCCCTGGGCACCACAGGAACCAGCAGCTGTGACAGCCCTGGGCACCAGGGGAACCAGCAGCTGTGACAGCCTGGCTGAGCCCTGGGCACCTTGGCAGCTGCGCTGAGCCAAGGCTCTGCTGGGGCAGGGACCCCAGGCCTGGCTCGGTGAGCCTGTCCCCACCCAGCCCAGCACCATTCCCCGTGTCCTCCCGGCTGCCAGGTTTCAGCTGGAGAGCTGGGGGTGGCCCGGGGCTGAGGGTGGGTGTCATCCCAGCACGTGGGGGCTGTCCCCAGCCCAGGCAGAGCGTGCTGGGCAGCAGAGCCCTTACCCCTGCATGCCCCACAGGCGGCCCCAGGAGTTCTTGACGATCCAGTAAGGAGTGCCATCCTCCTCTCCGTAGCCCACGGCCAGCACGGCGTGGTTCACCTTGTCAGGGGTGTGCTCGCAGCGGGGGCTGCAGGGGACACAACACAGGTGGGCTCTGAGAAGCAGCCATTAGCCAGGGATTGGTCAAGCCAGCAGTGCTGACCACACTCTGCAAACAGAACTGGGGACGCTCTGAACTGCCAGCTGTGGAGAGGAGGGAGGGAGGGAAGGCACAGAAAGGAGACACTGCTCTGTTTTTCCAGAGAAATTGCCTGAGATTTCTGAAATTTCCTGAAATTTTCCAGAGAAATTACCTGAAAATTCTGAAAATACAGAAATTTCTGAAATTACCAGCCATATCTGGAGTTAAGGGATCCATGGACTTTTGAGCTCCTAGCCCACCAAGACAAGCTACAGTGCAAGGGAGTTTTCCCAGTTGGAACCAGCAGCTCTTAGTGCCTCCCAGTTCTGGTTTGTACTGCCCTGAAATTCAAGGGCACTGCTTCATGTTTTGCACAGGAACAGCGAGCTCTTGGGTCTAAATATTCCTCTAAATGTTAAACCTTTAAACTGCACTTGCTGAAAGCTGCTGCCTGTGGTGTGAAAGAAGACAGCTCATGGTACATGCTCCCATCTCAAGTGCATCTATTTTTAAACATTTTCAAGCTGCATCACAGGAAAAGATCAATAATCCACCTCAGATTTTCTTTTTTTTTGATCTGTTAACAGCTGCTCTGTGCTGAAAGCACTGGAGCACCAATTATTCCATGCACTCTGACTTCAAATCCAGCCTAGACTGTAAATCCACAGGATTACTGCTCCTGGCGTGTTCCTCTGACCATGTCCCTGCCCTCCCAGCTCACACCTGCCCAGGGCTGGCACTGACCTCTGGCATCACTGGCTCTTGGCCCAGCAAAGCCTCTGGAATCACCACCTGCTCCTTCCTGGGAGCTCCTTGGGGCAGATCCCTCGGGCTCAGCCTCTCCCTTGCAATTTCCCTGCAGTTCTGCGTGACTGAGGGTTACTCCAAAGCATTTTTCTATTTCTCCAAACACACACTGTCCCCCAGCTGGGTACCAGCCCCTGTGCTGCCTCGCTCAGCTCTCATCTTCCCCATGCACTGATCAGCCTTCCACGTGGCTCTGTGCCCAGGGGGCTGGCACCACGCTCGAGACTTGCTTGGTGTCCCCAGCTGGCTTTTCTCTCTGCTGCTCCTCCGACCTGCCCAGGGAGCCCCACGTGGCAGCACTGAGGTGAGGTGCAGCAGAAGCTGCCCCGTGGAGAGCAGGCACACCAAAAAGCACCACCTGCCGAGGTGCCAGCTCGGGTGCAGGGCAGTGTGAGGGCAGCCACCCTTCTCACACCGCCCCTCTGAGCTCTGGCACTGCGGGAGCTGCCCTGATACCACGGAAAATCCACCTTGGCTGGGGCTTACCCTAACCAACCACACGTGTCCTACAGCTGGGCTGCCCCTGCCTCTGTCCCAGCCCAGCCCTGGGACATCCCCAGCCCCGTGGGGAGCTGCACAGTCTCCCAAGCTGTCTGACTTGCTGACCTTCATTCCACCACAACCTGGTCTCCAGGCTGGACAGGCTCCTAGCCTGCAGCCCTCCTCCCTGAGCTGCACTCTCATCCCCTCAGGAACCAGTAAATCAAGGCTGTGTTTATTCTTTTTTTTTTTCTATTTTCTACTTTAAAATAGTGTGAGAAAGCAGTGCAGTGTTCCTGCATCCAGCAGGAGAAACAGGGACGCACATGACTGCAGCCCTACATGTTCCCCTTGCCCTCCCCTCACCAAACGAGGGCCCCACACTCACTTGGAATACACTCCTTTCCTGTAGTGCATGAAGTCACTCGTCACCTCAAAGGCAAAGCTCACTGGGTTGTGCTTCCCCACAGCTTCCACCATGCTGTCCTCATCATACTGCAAGAGAGGATGCAGGGTCATCATCCTCACCATCTCCTGGCTGTGCTGGGCCCAGTGCAGGCCCAGCAGCCAGGCCACGGGGGATGGATAACCCTGGTGTCCTGCAGGACTAGGAGTCCAGTGCTGAGCTGTGGAGGAGAACTGGGACTGTCCCAGCCTGGAGGGGCACCCCTGTGGGAAGCAGGCAGGAACCCAGGGCCTGTGCTTTGGCTCCAGCACCTCCTTGGTGCCACCTTCTAAAAGGCGTGCAGGAGAGCAGAGTGTGCCCAGCAGCTCTCTGAATCCAGGAGCACACAGGCTGCAGCTGCAGGACAGCAGAGTGTGCCCAGCAGCTCTCTCTCCAGGAGCACACAGGCTGCAGCTGCTGAGCCCAGCACAGCTTGGGCACCCCAGCACCTCCCCTTGGCACAGCCCTGGCAGTTTGGAAACGCAGCCCTCGGGGCCTCACCTGCGTGATATTGATCACATCCTTGACAAAGGCAATGGCCTTCTCCGGCTGGAACTTGCAGGTGCCGTTCTGTGGGGACAGAGAGGAGCTGTGGGAGCTGTGCCAGCCCTGCTGTGCCCCCACGGGGGCCGGGGCTGTGCTGCAGTACCTTGGCCCGGTAGGGGTAGCTGTCCTCCCCCATGAGCCCCTTGTTGTACAGGATGTACTCGAAGGCTTGGCTGGGCAGGCCCCTGCGAGACAACACGGCTCGTTAGGATGCTAACAGTTAATTAGGATGGTAATGATGAATTGGGATGGTAATGCTGCAGCTTCTGCAGAGCAAAGCCATCAACAATCCCCCCTCTGCAGCCCACTCCCACCAGCCAGGGAGACAGGGAAGGGCAGTGTCTATCCCAGAGCCCCCAGAGGCACAAACTCCAGTCTGTGCCTGCAGCATCTCCCTGCCTGGGCTGTCTGGCATGGTCACACCTCATTCTCCAGCTGCCAGACCCCTGGAGAACACCAGGAGCCCTAAGGGTGTGAGGTCAGCTGGCCCACACAGCACCACCCCTTGCATGCTGAAAGGTGTCTTTTGGTGCCCTCTGCCCAGCCTGGCTGGGAGACATTGAGACACCCACATCTCCAGCAAGCAGCTGCTCCCTTCCCTGGCCACCTTCCAGAAGCACCTCTCAGGAGGGAAGAAAAGAGAGATGATCAGGGAGTGCTGATGTGGAAACACCTAAGGAGGAGTCACAAGAAAAATAAAAAGCACAATGAGTGGCTTTGCTCAACTCTGAGCGTCCCTCTAGGACCACTTCTCTCACAGAAAACAGAAGTTGTCAGAAAGCTCTATTCTGCCTTCTCTAGCAAAGCCAGGAGGAACCTCCCAAAGGGGAAGCTGAAGTTTCTGTGGGTTCTTCAGGTGCCACGAGACGCGCGTGACCCGGGGCAGAACAACACCCAGAAATCCCCTTGCTGTCCCAGAGCCCATCAGAGCCCAGCCTATGGCTGCCATGTGAGAAACAGATAAACAGTCTCAGATAAAAACTAACAAATGAGGAACAAGAGGTTGGGAAATGCTGGAGATTTACTGAAACATCCTAGCTTCTAGGAAGGGTGGAATTAAAATAAGCAACCAAATCCAAAGCTGCTTCCCCTGACACACTGCAGCCATGGTAAGACAAAAGCCATTCCATAATGTGGAAGGATCCTGACACACGATCTGGAGGAAGGCTGTCCATCACAGGGTGTAAGATTCTCTAATTTCTGCTCTTTCTGGCCCTCTCTGACTTACCCACTGCAGCCATGGTTGTTGAAGGCCTGGGCACAATCAACCAGCTGCTGCTCTGCCTGCAGAGAAGGGTTTTGAGTCAGTGACTGTCCCACAGCTGTGCTCAGAGCCAGTGACACAAAAAGCAACTGCACAGCAGGAACTGAGAGTTGGTTTGTCTGTGCAGCTGGCTGTAACGACCACCACAGCACTGCTACACCCCTGGGAGTCACCTGGAAACAGCTCCATGTCCCAGGGAGGCCAACAAGGAAGACCTGGAGCCAGCAGCCTGGGATGCCCTGGCTGCCAGGGGCATTCCTCCTCACGCCTGCCAGGAATCCATCCCCCCCCCAGAAGGACTGGCTGAAATGTCTTCCAAAGGTCAGGTTTGTTTTTCACACACCCAACCCTCAGTTATTCTGCTAAGTTGTGTAAGTGGTTACTGTCTTTCTAGTTCTTCAGGAATGTAAGTCCTCTGGGAGCTGAAAAACCAACATGTCCCAATGTGCTGCCTGCAGTGAGGCTGGCTGGCAGGGCCAGGCACAGCTTATTTCCCCACACCTGCTCCCAGCAGCCTCCAGCCCCTCTGGCTCCATGCTGCTCCAAGCCCAGAAAACCTCTTACCAGAGAGAGCAGCTTTCCCGTGGCAATGGCAATAGCAGACTCCAAACAGCCCGTGGTGGAAAAGGTCCAGCAGCTCCCACAGGCACCCTACACGAGGAACAGGAGCTCCAGGTGCTGCAGGCTCACCAGCCTCCCCAAAACACGGGCAGGGGGGCATGGCAGCAGTGCAGAGCCCCCACTCCCCACTGGGCTCGGCCTTCTGCTCAGCCCCTGCCAGGGCACACGGCAGGCACAGCACAGCCCAGGGCAGCTCCCCTGGCACAGGCACGGCGCCTGCCCGCAGCCATCAGCCCCTGCGGCTGTCACACGCTCCTCACCTGGTTCTTCACGGGTGTCACGAAATTCCCCTTCTTCCTCCAGTCGATAGAGTCGGGACGTGGCCCAGAGCTGCGCAGGAAGTTCCCCTTGGTGGCTGAGCAGTTCTGCAGACGGGGCAGGAGGGCTGTGGTCAGCCACCAGGCCAGTGGCCCACGACAGCCACCCTCCCAGCGTGAGAGCTGGTGACCAGCACACACTGGCCACTGCAGCCCCACCAGCCTGCACCCCTGGCTGCAGTGCCCCAGGGCTCAGGGAGCTGACAGCAGAACAGACAGCTGGGCTGGAGTCAGGGCCCAGGCACTGAAAGCCACGAGGGTGGGGAACAGAGTTCATCTGGCTCTTGCCCTGGTGGCACAGGATGTGACCTGACCAGATGGCAGGCAGCACAGCGAGGGGTGCTGGCCCTGCAGCGGGTGTGGGTCATGGAGAACCCGCTCACGGGGGTGCAGGTCACTGCAGAACCACTTCATAGGGGTGCAGGTCACTGCAGAACCTGCTCACGGGGGTGCAGGTCACTGCAGAACCCCCTCACGGGGGTGCAGGTCACTGCAGAACCCCCTCACGGTTACCTGGACCCCCTCCTTCCCCGCCCACCCGCACTCACCTGCGGCTCACTCCACAGGTACCGCTTTTTAAACTCCGCGAAGGTCAGATCCGAGAACTCGTTGAGGCCCACTAGAGCGGGGAGAAAGGGGACACTGCTCTCAGCGAGGCGCGCTGCCCAGCGCCGGCGGGGCCGCGCCGGGCGGGGCTGGGCTCCTACTCTGGAAGCTGTGCCTGCCGGCGTTGTGCCGCTCCACACGCCGTTTGTTGCCCACGAAGATGCGCAGCCGGCGCGGGTACTCCTCGGGGCCGTAGCGCCGCTCGTTCTGCGGGGACACGGCGGCTCAGGGCTCGCCGAGCGCGGCAGCCCGGCCCGGCCGCTGCCCCGCGCCTCACCTGCAGCATCCAGGCCTTGAACAGCTGCTCCTCTGCGGAGAGAACGGGCCCGTCAGCGCCGCCTCCCCCCGCGCCGGGGGGCCGGGCCCGGACCGAGCCGAGCCGGGCCAGGCCGTGCCGACTGGCCTCCTGCCCTCCCGGTGCCCCTGTACCTTCGGCCGAGGGCTCCCAGGCGGCGGCGGCGGCGGCCAGCAGCGCGGCCGCGGTCAGCAGCACGGGCCAGCCCATGGCCGGGCCGGGCCGGGCCGAACCGGGACGGACGGGGCGCAGCGGGGCCGAACCGGGCTGAGCCGAGCCGAGCGCG
>NW_024517651.1:428860-445657 GCF_017590135.1 Pyrgilauda ruficollis | reverse complement strand
GGGGCGGGCGGTGGGCGTGGCACCGGGCGTGGCACCGGCACTGGGCGGGGCACTGGGCGTGGCACCGGCACTGGGCGTGGCCCGCGGCCCGGCGGGCCCGGCAATATCCCGCCGGTAAAACTATCACAAACCCCGGTTCACCCTGAGATAGAATAGATTTATTAGCAAGAGGTAATCAGGAAACATATATTTTTACAAAAAAAATGGAAATATCTTTTTTTTTTTTTTTCCCAAACAAGCTGTAAGTTGAAATAGTTTTAGGGCTTGAAAGAGAATTCCCATACCACGAGGTATTGCTTACAGCAAGTGTTGTGTGAGTGGAGCATGCCTGCCACTGCCGGGGAACCGTGTCGGGGACTGTACAATGTAAAAAAACCCAGGTACTATTCACAGAATAAGCACTACATTACTATATCCTGCTAGGGTGGTTAGCCAGGATTACAGTAGATGTAATAAAAACACTCGTCATCTCTAACTCTACGTCATGGTACTCAGAGTGGGCACAAGGGTACGGATCTACAGCATATCAACAGGAGCCGGATGCAGCGAGGAGAGGCGAGGGGATGCTTCCATCTTCCCAGCTTCGGAGGGACCAGGGCAGCAGCCAGGGCCCCCCGTGCCCGGCCAGCACCAGGGTGGCACACACAGAGAGGGCAGCTCACACCGAGCGACAACCTTTAATGCGCTCCCTTCTCCCACCTTACAGAGTTGGGATGTAACCGCCAGCACTGTCCGAGCGAGAGCTGCTGTGTGCTGCCCCTGAGCCCCCGGGGACACAGGGCTCACCTGCCCCGTGGGGACACAGGGCTCACCTGCCCCGCGGGGACACAGGGACTCACCTGCCCCACAGGGACACAGGGACACACCTGTCCCGCAAGGACACAGGGCTCACCTGCCCCGCGGGGACACAGGGACTCACCTGCCCCATGGGGACACAGGGACACACCTGTGCCATGGGGACACAGGGCTCACCTGCCCCACAGGGACTCACCTGCCCCATGGGGACACGGGGACACAGGGCTCACCTGCCCCACAGGGACTCACCTACCCCGTGGGGACTCACCTGCCCGACCACCAGCCCCCCAGGAGGAACAAATGACAAAAGTAACATCATGGAAAAGAACCCGGGACTCCAGCGAAGTGTCGGCGCGTTAACCGTGACGGGGCGGGGAATCCTACGCGAGCGCGGCCGGGGCGGGGGCCGGGGGAGCACAGACGGGGGTCGCTCCGGGAGCGGGGCTATGTACAGGGGTACAGCGAGTGTCCGGCGGCCGCGCCGCTCACGAAGGCAGCTTGGGCTCTATCCGCAGAGAAGCTTCGTACAGGGACTCCTCGTCCATCACGCACGACTGGTCCAGCAGGTACTGCGTCACCTGGGGACGGAGCGGGCCGGGAGGGGCTCAGCCTGGCAGCGGGGCACCCGCACCCTGCCAGCCCGCTCTGACAGCGGTCAGCTGCTCTCGTGCGGGGCAGAGGCCAGCCGCTGCTGGAGCGGGGCGGCACGGCAGCCCTGCTCCCTGGGGAGGGCGTGCTGCCCCTCCATCGCTGCTTCTCAGCCTGTGCGGTGCACCCTCGAGCACCCCCTCTGCAGCAAGGGCTCTGCTGCAGCTGCCTGGGGACCACGGGGGGAGCCTGCTGGAGCCCCCAAGCCTCCCTCCTTCCCCCGACCCCTCCAACAGGCTCCAGCATGGAGCTGCCAGGCACTGAAGGTGTAGATGCTGTGATGAAGAGGGAGATGAGGGCAGAGCCTGCCCGTGGCTCTGGGGACAAGGCTGTACCTTGGGCTGGTGCTCGATCTTGTAGGAGGTTTGCTGGAACTGGCGGATCTCCCTTATGATGTGTGAGATCTGTGCAGGGATAAAACACAGGAGGTGCTCATGGCTCAGCCATCACGCAGAGAACCCAGCCCAGGGCCCAGGAGGGCAGGGGCACCCAGCACAGCACGGTGCAGAGGCCTTTTTGTCCCTTGCAGACACGGGGAACAAGCCCAGCTGTGTGCAGGGGACACATGTGGCCTCCTGGTGCTGTGCAGAAGGCTCAGGGCACACAGAGCTGGCCACAAGCACATCAGCCCAGCCCCTGTGCCCATGCCAGGGGGCTGGAGCACTCACCATCCTCATTTTGGAGAAGTTCACCAGGCCATCCTCGGTGTAGTTCGGGGTGCCCTCCTCGATGAACGCCAGGTCCGTCAGGTACATGCCCAGGTAGGGGACACACGGGGGGTCACAACTTCAGGAGTGAACCAGAAAGAAATCAGGAATAAAACTTTCTTACCTTGGAGCTTAGGGCATGGTAGAGGAGAAGGGGACAGCTCTGCAGTCAGCAGGGTTGGAAGGATTCTCTCTGATATAGGACAGAGGAGAAGGGGACAGCTCTGCAGTCAGTAGAGCTGGAAGGATTCTCTCTAGTATATGAGAGCTCTCCCAGGGAAGGCTCCTGGTCTGCTGGGCCTCATCCCCAGCAGCACAGCAGGACAGGCAGGACCTGTGGCTGTGGCCCTCACAAAGCCACGGGATGCAGGAGATGAGCTGGGGGCAGCTTTGACAGCACAGAGGGTCAGACAGACCTTTAGAAGCTTCCATGGACAGCCTGGTCTAGTGGAAGGGGGCCCTGCCCACAGAGAGGAAGGGAACAAGATGAGCTTTACAGTCCCTTCCAACCTAAACCACTCTGGGATTTGACGATTCTATGATAGTGATGGGGAAAATTGTTCTCTGGCGTCTGGCAGTGATTTTTCCCTTTGCAGTCCCTTTTATTCCCATCTTTCCACAAGCTGCACAAAGGAGCAGCTCAGTCCTGGGGATCACTCTGCCAGCCACTGTGCTGCTCCACAGGACACCCTTCAGTGCAGGCTCTGAACGATCCTGGGAGCAGAGCTCAGGTCCCCCACCTTGCAGGCCCCAGAGCGGCCGTGGGGCAGGAGGAGAAGCACCCTCCACTCACTTTTTCAGTGCCTCCCTCAGGTTCTTGAACCTGCCCTCCGACGACACCAGCTTCTGGAGCTTATCAATCAGAGCCTTCGTCTGCAAGAAACCAGAGTGCTGCTGGGAGGGGCCCTGGAAGAACCCCCATTCCTGGGGCTGGGGGGCAGCCTGCCGAGCCACGGGGGCACGTCCAGCCCGCCCTGCCCAGGGACATCACCCACGGACTGTTCCTGCAGCCCCACAGTGCAGTGTGCCCTGGCTGTCACACCTGGCTGCAGGGGAGCAGGCTGTGCACTCGCTGCCTCCCCCTGCTCCCACCTCTGCCCTCGCCTGTTTTCATTCACAGGTTTTTATCATTTTATAGCAAAAACGACTGCTCCTGGCTGGTGGGAGCCCACAGTGGTGCCAGCTCAGAGAGCTTTAACTGGGTGAGGCCAGTGTCTTCTCACAGGTAACAAGTGACAGGACGAGGGGAAAGGAGTTGTGCCAGAAGAGGTTTAGATTGAATATTGGGAAAATTTCTTAATGGCTGTCCAGGCCTGGCACAGCTGCCCAGGGCAGTGGTGGAGTCAGTGCAGGGATTGTAGGATATGTGGATGTGGCACTTGGGGACATGGGTTGGTGGTGGCCTTGGCAGTGCTGAGGGAACAGCTGGACTTGCACGGTCTCAGAGAGCTTTTCTAACCCAAAATTCCTTGGATAATCCCAACTCCAAGGCAGGGTCTGCCTGTCCACACACCACTCCCTCCCGAGAACAACCTGAAACCCCTTTCCCCGTTTTCTCACTCTTTTTCAACACACCTCATCCCGCCCCAACACCCCCCGGCAAAGCCTCCTCCCCGGGAGGGGCCACCCCTACCTGCTTGGAGACCTTGAGCCAGGTTTTCTTGAGGCGGAAGATGGCACTGCGGTTGAGGGAGGAGGTGATCTCCAGCACGGCGTTGTAGTTGTGCAGGCAGCGGCAGATGTCGGCCACCGCCACCCACTTCTCGATGGCGCTGACGCGCGCGTTGATCTCCTCGTTGCGGATGATCTCCGACGCGATCAGGTTGCTGACCTTGGGGACACGCGGCCCCCGGCCCGGCCTTTAGCGTGGGTTTGGGCACACCAGCCTCACGGCGGGTTTTGGATCCCCCCGTGCGGCTGCGGCCCCACGAGGAGCAGCTGCAGCAGGACTGGCTCCACCCGCACGGGCTCCCCGGGGCAGGCAGGGCCCGTGGGGCAGGGGACCCCCCACACCCCAGCCCTGGGGAGGGGGCTGAGCTGCCTCCCCTGTGCCCTTCCCCCAGTGCCCATCCTGCAGCTGCACCTACATCGTTGAAGTGCTTTGTGTTCTTCATGATGTACGGAGTCCTCTCGTTCTTCTCCAGCTTCATCCAGCCTTGCCCAAAGAATTCCCTGCGAACCACAGCGCTCAGGTCAGCTTTTATTTCCCAGTTTTGTGGGATGTCCTAGCCCTGCAAGCTCCACTGCATCTGCACAGGATGGAGATCCCAGGGTCTTTGCCCTCACGCTGCTGAAGGGACCACGTGGATTTGCTGAACGTGTGATGGTTGTGGGAGGGTCTCCCTGAGCCGCTTACCTTGGGACACCCCAGAAGAGCAGAGAAGCCACAGGGCTCCCAGTCTGCGCTTGAGCCAAGTCTGGGCTACTGGCAAAGCCCAGGAAGGCTTTGCACTCTCTGGGCTCAGCCCAGCCAGGCTGCCCGCGGGGCCCTGGGTGACCAGAGCCACCTTTCCTGACCCATGGGCATCACTCACTCGTATGGGATCTTCTTGAAGACCAGGTGATCCAGCAGCGTCAGCTGTTCTGCGATCTCCAGGGCTGAATGGTTTTCAAAGGGCTCTGCTTTGACCCCCTCAGCCTGCAGGACAGAGGAACAGTGGGGCTCTCCAGGCAGGAGCACAGTGACAGCCCCCACACACCGTGGGCACAAACCCAAAGCCAAGCCGGGCTCCCAAGCCAAGGCTTTTCCCCAGCAGGGCTGGAGTGTGCTGTGCCAGAGGCACCCCAGCCACACCGTGCCCGTGCCGAGCTCCTGCCAGCCTCGGGACCCCCAGGGATGTAATCATGCAGCCTTTTGGCTCTTTAATTAACAAAGCAGCCCGGGATCCCAGCTGGAGCACCGCTGCCCCTGCCCAGAGGTAACATGGCTTTGCCAAGGGATTTCCAGGAAAGCAGGGGAGCAGGGATGAGCCCTGTCCCCGCTCCTGGCTCTGGGCAAGCAGCACTGCAGCACAGGCAGGGCTCGGGGTGCCCTCCTGGAGCCACCCTGGGCTCACAGCCGAAGCCTGAGGTCCAGACTGCACGGAGTCACTGCCTGGTGACTGTCCTCAAACCATCACAGGGACATTGTCACTGAGACCGCTCCTTGGGCACAGCTCGGGACCACCCAACAGCCCCCACAACACCCCACAAACAGCACTCAGACGGGGCTGGTGCCACTCCCTGCAACACCTCCACCCCGCCGCCTTCCGGGGAAAGATCAGCCACCAAAAATAACAAACCCCACCAGCATTCCACCCAAATAAACCCCAAACAGCCCTGATGACACAGGAGAACTCCCCAAGGTCAACACACACACAGAGCCCAGCAAGGCAGGAGCCCCTTGCACAATCCCTTGGGACAGGGCTTGTGAAAGCTCCAGCAAACAAACCCTGGCTGGGCTCCTCCAGAGCTGGGGTGAGCTGTGGGGCACACCAGAGCCGGGGAGGGGGTACCGGTGGCCCCTGTGCAGGGCAGGGGGCTGCAGCACCCCGGAGGTACAGCACAACGCAGCCCCCCGCCCATGATGTGCACCCCAAACCCCAGGGCACCCTCACATCCAGCACCCTTGGCTGCAGGGCGCTGCTGCCCCGCCTGGGGGGCAGAGCAAAGCCCTCGGGGCTCTTCTGCTCTCTCCCCTTCAGAGGAAGCTTCCAGAACACAAAGTTTTAGGCAACAGCTCAAACAAAGCCCAGGAGGGACTGCCCCCCCTGCAGGAGCCAGCAGCAGAGCCAGGGGACAGAATCTTGGGTGTTTTAGGTGCTGCAGGCCGGTTTCAAGTGGCTCTTGTGTTCTTCAGGGAACAGGTTTGGTTGGGTTTTTTTCAGTGCAGAAGGGCAGCAAGTGCTCTGCAGCCACGCTGGGGGCTCTAAATCCACGCACATTCCCAGGGCTCTCTTTCCAGGGAGCAGCAGTGATCCTGGCTGAGCCAGAGCCCCTCACTTGGGACTGGAATGGGTTTGGGGACACAGAGGACACGATGGGAGCCCCTGGGGCTTTCCCGTGTCCCTGCAGCAGGCACGGGCAGCAGCAGGCAGGTGTCTCCGTGCCCTCTGCAGCCGTTCTGCTGACTGCAGGGGGAATAATGTGCCTGTGGGCTGGCTGGTGCTGCCTCTGCCCTAACAGATCCAGCTGTGCTCACAGCTGGCCCCTCCCCAGAAAGCCTTTCCTGCTTTGCAGCTGCACCCCGGCACTGGCCTGGGAGGCTCGCTCTGCCCTGAGTGCGCACCAGGACCTTTGGCTGCTCCCCTTCCACCAGCCCAAGGCAGCAGGGGCAGGCAGGCAGGGGAGGAAGGAGTATTTACCATCTGCACGACCTCCTCCAGGGTTATCTGGTTGTCTCCTGGATCCTCCTGCGTCAAGGTCCTGTGGCACGGAAAGACAGGATTACTGCAGCTGGGAAAGAGCCACACAGCTGCAGCAGGGCAGCGTGGCACGCTGCAACCCTCAGCCTGTGCTTCAGGAGACCCCCTCAGCCCCATTCCTCCTTTTAAAGAGAAAAACACTCCCTAGCCGAGGCCACGCGGCCCCACAAGGGCCAGCCCTGCTGCAAGGCAAGTGCCCTGCCCTCAGCACGGGGTGGGCACACCCTGAGTGCCCGAGCCGCCCTGCCCAGCACAAACCTGGCGCTGGCACAGCCGCGGTGCCACAGCAGGACCCCACGGCAGCAGGGGCCAGCACCCCCTGGGCTCAGCACAGAACCTCGGCCAGGCTCCAGGGGGGTCACACCCGCCGTGTCCCGAGGCTGAGGGCAGCCAGCACCACCCAGCCTCCTCCTCATCTTCCTCCCTGCCGCCCCCAGCCCCGGCACAGTCCCTGCTGAGCCCTGCTGTGCTGCCAGGTGAGAGCAGGAGCAGCCAGCAGCTGGCAGTGCCAGGAAAGGCCTGACACAAAGCCTCCTGCCCGCAGCCCCTCACCTGATGATGTTGGCAGCTGCTTTCCTCTCCTGCGTCAGGAGCTCGGGGTCGTGGATGACCTCCTCCAGGAATGCGATCACCCGGAACTTCAGCTCCTCGTTGGTCTCAAAGTCCTGCCAAGGCCAGCACAGCCCTGGCATTACTGTGCTGGGAGTGACCCTGATCCCAGCAGAGCTGCTTCCTTCCCGGCTGGGCAAGGGGCTGCCTCTTCCAGCACAATCCCAGAACGGGAGGGCAGCGGGCTCACTCGCTTCCATTGCATCAGCATCACCAGGCCTGGGAGAGCTGTGACTTCCCGGTGACAGCCAGTACGGCACTGCTGCCACTGCCCCGCCACCAGTGCAGGAGGGACAGGACAGCAGGGACAGCTCCCAGTGCCGAGCCCTGACCCATCCCGGGCATCCCAACAGACAGCAAACCCAGAGACTCCCCTTGCTCTGCGCCCAGCCAGGGCTGACGGCAGGCCCCGCTCCCCTCCTCTGCACCCCAGCTGTGCAAACACTGGAGGTGACCCCTGTTCCCTGCCGGGCTCCCAGCTCCCTGCTCCCACCATCTACACTGCTTTGCTTCATCGGACCCTCAGTGCCAGACTGCCTTGCCAGCAATGCTGGCTGAGCTGCCCAGCACGCCGCTGGACTCGCTGGCAGGGCGCAGGGGGAGAGGGAGGGAGGGAGGCGCTGCCCACCTGGGAGTGTTTGGACACCCAGTGCCGCAGCACGTTGAGCACGCGGTTGGTGGCTGCTCTCCGGATCACAAACTCCTTGTCCCCGTTCCGCTGGTCCGTCGGGAAGCCTGAAACTGCCAGAGGGCCCTCAGCAGGCACAGCTCCCTCAGGAAGGGCTCACGGCCGCTCTGGGGCTGCCAGGAGCACCCCCTTCCCCAGCCGCCGTGCCAGGAGGGACACCCGGCCCCTGGGAGCTGCACACCCCTCGGGCAGTGCCATGCCCAGACTCCAGGGCACGCCTGGAGCAGGCGCTGGGCTCTGGGGGCTCCGGGCTCCCCCAGCCACAGCGTGCCTGCAGGGAAACTCCTCTGGTGGCAAGGGGCACCCCAAAGGCACGCCCTCGGGGCAGGTACCTGCGCTGGCCAGGGACATCCTGCGGTACTTCTCCTTGGTGGGGGTCCCCTCGTTGGCCCCCGCCGTGGCGATGGCGAAGGCGGAGGTGGCAGACAGGGCGCTGCGGGTGCTGTCCAGGTCCCGGCAGGACGTCATCACCATGCCATTGTTGTAGGAAAACAGCGAGAAATCTGCGGGAGAAGAAATCCAACACCCCTGTGGGCACCCCTGCTGCCCGGACAGGGCCCCACGCGTGCCAGCCCCCCGAGACACGGGCACCCCCCAGACCTCGCTCGTTACCTGATGAATTTTTGCACTTGATGGACTTGGGAGTTGTTGGAGATTTTGTTGGGGAAGCTTCAGCTTCTGCTTCATCGCTGTGGTTGGGATCCGTGTCCGACTCTTCCCTGACAGACACCTCTGAGCCTGGGAGGACAGGGAGCCCCTTTACACCTGCTGCACACAAACCTTTCAGTTCTTCCCATTTTCCTCAAGTCTGGCCCTTTCCAGCTTGGGATGCGGCCACCGTGTATGGGAAAGGCACAGAGTTCTGCCGTTTCTGTGGGATACTTTAGAACAGTTTTTTTCCTTGAGGTGTGGGGTGTTTGGGTGGTTTTTTGGTTTTGTTGTTAAAAATCACTGGAGTTTCAGGAGGCAGGAGTTCTGTGTGCACATTAAAAATCACTGAGGTTTCAGGAGTTCTCTGTGCATGCACCTAAACCAGCCCCTCTGTGCCAGAGCCCCCGATGCCCAAACCCACAGGGACTCACTCTGCTTTCCGGGCAGGGACTCCTCTTGCTTTTCCGAGGCCGCTTCTCCTTCGTCTGGGATCTTATTGGGATAGCTGCTGGACACGTACAGCTTGTTGATGTCCAGAGTGGTCTTGCTGAAGGGGGCCATGGAGGAGTAGACGCCGGCGTAGCCGTTGGAGGAGCAGCTGAGCGCCGCCAGGTCCAGCGCCTTGCCGCCGGTGATGATGGGGATGTTGAGGGACAGCTTCCTGCGGCGGCTGGGCGACGACGACTTGCTGATGGACAGCGGCGGCGGCGACGAGAACTTGCGGTTGGCCCGGGGGGACTTGGGGGGCTCCCCGTAGAGCAGCTTGTTGTTCTGGCTGTTTGCAAACAGGAGCTCCAGGGACCTTGCGGAGACAGGGAGAGGCTGAGCTGGCACCTGCCCTGCCCTGGAGGTCGTGGGGATCCCCCCAGGGCGTCCCCCCAGGCACAGCAGCGGAGCCAACGTGAGCCCCACCACCCTGCGGGCAGCACCTGGCTCTCCCAGGAGGGGGGACACCCACAGAACTTGGATCCTTCTCCTTCCCCTGTTTGGGGGTAGCACAGCTCACGGGGAGCAGTGACAGTCCCAGGGGGGCACCAGGGACAGGACAGGTCCCTGGCAGCACTGCAGCCTCACCGTGCAGGGATGGCACTGATGGGCTTCTTGTAGATGGTGATGAGCTTGTCGAGGACGACGAGGGCGGTGGTGAAGACGCGGTAGGAATGCAGGAAGGTGTTGAGGAAGTCGATGCTCAGGAAGCGCAGGTCTGTCAGCCTCTCCAGCAGCCGCTCCACACTGGCATAGCGGATCTGCAGGACCTTGCAGGAATTCATCGTTTTACTGAACCTAATGTCAACATCATCACAATACAAGCTGGCATCAGACCTGCAGAGAAACAAGATTTCTGTGGTTCCAGCCTGGAACGAAACCAAGAGACCATGGGCAGCGGTGCGGGAAGGAGCCCTGTTCGTACGGGGTGTCCCCAGGAAAACCTGGCTGGGAATGCTCCCGGGGAAAACCCAGACACCCACACCCTGGAATGGGCTCCTGGAAGGGGTGGAGTGCTCAGCAGGCAGAGGGATGTGGAGGGGCCATCCCCAGGTGCACACAAGCCAAGCCCCCTCCCCTGCCTGGCAGCAGGGAATGGGGCAGGAACACCCCGTGCTGCCCCATCCCCCCGGCTGGGACCACCCCCCTCGTCCCACACGTGTCCCAGCACAGCCTTTGCACCCCTACAGGGAGGACAGCCCCCGTGCCCCTGCCTTCTGGCACTTTTACCCCCTCTTTACTATTGTTATTTTTCTCCGAACTCTCCCCTTTGGCATTCCCACCTCCCCAGCACACACAAACCCCTCAGCAGCTAATTAAGGCTGCTAATCACCCCACTGGGACAGCCCATGGAGCACAGGGCAGGCCGTGAGGTCCCGGGGAGGTGCCAGTGCTCCCGAGGCTCCTGGCAGCGTTGGGCTGGCACAGGAGCTGTGTCGTGCCCCCTGCACACTCACTTGATCATCTGGGGCACGGTGACCTTGGAGTTCTCCTCGAAGGCGTTCATCATCAGCCCGTTGCAGCGGATGTTGTCCACGCACTGGGAGAGACACGGGCGGCAGGTGGAGGAAGTCAGGGCTTGGCTTTCCCCAGAGCAGCCACATCCCTGCTCCGTGCAGGTCCCCAGACCCAGGGGCGCCAGGACAGCTCCCGGGGTGCAAACCCAGGCGCAGGGCGGCGGAGGGGCCGCGGGCACGCGGCAAACCCGGTGTTACCTGCCTGCCCAAACCGACACCACGGCCCAGCAGGGACCCCGTGGCAGCTCCTCGTGCTGAGAGCTCCACACCCCTCCCTGCTGGGCCCTACCTGGCTGATGTCACTGGTCCATGCAGCCTTCTCCTGCCTGGACGAGGCCACGAGGATAACGGTGAAAGATGAGGAATCTTTCGGCTCCACCACGATTTTGAAGTCAAGGTGGTCAATGTCTTGTCCTGATGTTTTGGCTTTGGAACAGAAAAAGCCCACACAGTGATTGGGAAAGCCTTTCCCTTCCCCTCTCTCCCAGCCAGCTTTCAAGGAGGGTTTATTCAGGTTTTTGTGGGCTGTTGGCTGCCCCAGGAAAGTCAGGTCTGTCTAAGTGTGGGTCTGCTTGGTTCTCAGTAAATAATGAATCTAATTAAACCTCAGTCGTGGATCCCTTGAATCTACTGGCACCTGAATGTGACCCCATTCCCCAGGCACGCCCCACCTACCGTCCTCGTCGGTGCTCTCGGGCTCCTCCACCAGCGTGCAGTCGATGAGGGAGATCACACCGTTCTGCAGGGACAGAGGGGGCTCAGCACTGCCACCCTGGGGCTGGGCATCCCCTGACCCCCCAGCACAGCCCCCACCAGGCCGGCAGTCAGGGTTCAGCAGTGGGACCCCCCAGGGGCTGACATTTCCTCTGTCCTTGTCCCCCACCCCAGAGCTGGGGACAGGTTGGTGTCCCCAGGGGGGCACACACAGCCCAGGGAGGGGACACACACACAGCGCCTGCTTTCACTGGGAAAAAGATCTGTGCCTGCTGGGATCTCTGGGTTTTCCTTGTCAAATTGATCAACTAATTTGTTTATAAATTATTTAATAGGAGCTTTAAATTTAATTTTCCCAAAGTCTGTTGTTGCAATTATCAGCTCTTTGCCACGGACTGTAATTCTTCAAACTGATAATTTAATGCCAGTAACAAGCAATTTCTGTAAGATTCTTGCTCAATTAACTGCCAAACTTCCCCAAATAAACACAGGAACCCAGGGAGCATCCAGAGGAGCTGGGAGTGCTACAGACAGCCCGGGCTGTGATTCCAGTTTCTTCCAGAATGGACTGTCAACATTTCTGCTGCAAATCAGGGTAAATTCTTTTATCAAGATCGTGTAGTTTCTCATCTCTCCTGTGACTCAGCTCTGACAAGGACCACGTGAAATAAATCCAGGTGGCTGCAGGCTCCCAGCCCAGCATCCCTGGGCTGTGCCAGGAGAGGCCGAGGTGGTCCTGGACCCCTCTGTCACCAAGAGCCCGGCCAGCTGGGGCCACAGCCGGGCCACCCTCTGGCCCCCACGGGCAGGGAGCAGCAGCAGCCCCCGGCCCCTCACCTTGGTGAGGTGCAGCTTGCCCCCGGAGCCGCGGGTGCAGATGATGAGGTGCTTGGAGAAGAGGAAGCACTGGCGCTCGCCCTCCTTCCTGAGCGACAGCGAGCCCAGCCGGCCGCGCGTGATCTTGCCCTTCTCCGACATGGGCACCTGGATCAGGGAGCCTGCGGGGCACACGCCGTCAGCCCCGCACGGGGCAGCCCCCGCCGTGCCCCAGGGCTGCCACCAGCCCGGGTCGTGCCAGCAGCGGGGGCACCACGGCCAGCCCACCCTGCGCCCAGCCCAGGGCGCTGCTCCAGGGGCAGAGCTCGGCGTGGTGCTGCTGCCTCCCCGGTGGGGCACCAGTACCAGCCAAGGTGCACCTCCCGTGCCCTGAGGTGGGAAAGGGCAGGGGCAAACCTGCCCAAAGTGCCAGAACTGCCCGAAGCTGATGTGCCTCTGGTCGGTGAAAACTCAGAACTGAGTAATAGTTTTGAATTTCACAGGCCACCAGAGCACACAGGACAGGGACAGGGCCACGGGGCTCACGCTCACCACAGAGGGGAGGGATGCTGGCACTGACACTGACCTTGCCTGACGAAGGTCTGGCTGGTGTCCAGCAGGATCTCACAGCCCTCGATGATCATCCTCTCTATTGCCAGGTTTTTCCGAATGTTTTCAGTCTCACTCACTTCATCGTGCATTATCCTGAGGGATGGAGAGCAGAAAATCAGAGCTGGGGTGGGATCTGCACACGTTTTCCCAAGCCCTTTGGACATAAGGTGGGGCTGCACCAGGTAAAACCAAAACTGAAGGAATGTCAAGGGAATTGCAGCAGGATCCACCCAGACAGAGCCAGGAGCTCCAGAGGTGACCTGTACATCTGCCCAGGCTGTGCCTCCAGGCTGATAAATACTGAAATGGGAGTGCTTGGAAATCACAAAATTCACATCCCCTCCTGATATCCCTGCTCCTTGAGGAGTGGGAAGAGGGTTGGAAGCTCTTTACAGAACTTAAAGTGTGCAGGTGGGTTTGGCACCGACATCCAGAACACTCCAGAGCAGTCCATGGGCTGGGGAGGAAGAGGATAAAAAGCAGGGAATTGTGGCCAATTCCCAAGTGCTCATGTGGAGATCTCGGAGGCACTCAGTGCCTTCCCATGGGGCAGCCCCACCAGCCCTGAACAGAGGACAGAACCAGACCCTCGGAGCCATCCCACTCCTCCAAAGCCCTCATTTCACCACCCAGGAGCCCTGGCAAACACTGCCCCTGGCCAGAGCAGCCAGGACCCGTCCCACAGCACAGGGGTGGATCAGCAGCTCTCACCTGGACAGCTCTTCCAGCTTGGACTTGGCGTAATCCAGGCTGTTCCTCTCCACGTGCTCGTGGGGCGTGTGAGCCAGCAGCTCGTGCAGGGTCAGGATGTACCTGGGGATCTGCAGCACGAGGGAGAGAGCAGAGGTCAGTGCGGGCACAGGGGACAGCAGGGGCCCACCCTGGGCTGCTCCTGCCGTGGCTGGGGACACCCTGGCCTGAGCGGTTAAAGCTTCAAAGATCCTTGTGCCAAAGCTGAATGAAGAGGAGGCACAACGTGGGGCTGTGCCCAGGACCCTGCTGGTCCCTGTGCCAGTCCCAGAGGTGTGGGATAACCAGGGAGCCAGCAGCACGTGGAGTGCCCCCACAGAGATGGCCCAGGCAGGCCCAGGAGCCGTGTGGGACCACCAGGGTCCAGCCCCAGCCCACCCTCGCCCAGGCTCTGCCTCCCAGCACGCAGTGCCAGCTGTGGGGATGGGCTGTGCGCTGCCTGGGGCCAGCCCTGGCTGCAGCGGTCACCTGGAACATGGGGTAGGTGAGGAAGGTCTCCAGGGTCCTCTCCTCGCAGTCAGGCTTGGCCTCGTAGTGCTTGAGCAGCTTGTCGAAGTCGCGGTTCTGCTTGCAGTGCGCCAGGATCTGCAGGCTGTACTGGTGGTTCCGCACAAACTCCTGGTAGATGTTCAGCATGGGCAGCAGGATGTCGAACAGGTCGGCTGCCGGCAGAGCAGGGCGTGGGTGGGCTGCTCCAGCCCCGCCTGGCCACAGCCCCTGACCCCCCAGAGCAGCCCCAGGGTCTCCTGCTCCTCGTGCCCCCCGGCTCTGCCCAGTGTGAGCTCAGAGGGTCTGATGGGCACAGTGATGCTCTCCAGCACCAGCCTCCCTGCGCACGGTCCAGCCCCACCTCCCAGCAGAGCCAGCAACGCCAGAATTTGGTCACTCTGGGGTTTGCTCTGTGTGGCTGACGTGACCAAGCCAGGACACTGTGCAGCGTGTTTTGCTGCTGGTTGGCAAATGCCTGCGGAGCTGCAGAAGGAGAAGGAGCAGCAGCAGGAGGATGAGGAGGAGGAGGCAGCAGCACTCACCCAGCACCAGCGTGGGCCAGCTGGAGATCCGTGCCTTCAGGCCTTGGTAGAAAATTTGGTGCAAAAACATGATTGTTTCGCTGGAAGAGGAACCAAGAGAGGACTAAGCCAAACCAAGAACAGACAGATGAACGAGAGGTAAATAAAGAGGAATTAGACAAATTCCCCATGGCAGGGGGAGCAGGGCAGCCCTTGTGCTGGCTGGGGGCAGCTGCCCGAGGCAGTGCACAGGAACGGTGCAGCTGCAGACTCCCAGCACCACGGAGGTGCAGAGCTGCTGGGATGCCACAGGGCTCCCGGAGCCCAGGACGGAGCTCACCTGTTGAGGAAAATGCTGCTGACGTCGTCGTGGGTGATGGGCGGTTTCTTGGAGCTGGCGGCCATGCGCAGCGGCCGCAGGAAGTTGTTGACGAGGATGTGGAGCTGCTGGACGTACTCGGCCTCGGCCTCCAGCATGCTGAACACCACCTGGTTCCTCTTGCGCATGCTGTCAGCGTGGGGGGACCTGATGTAGTCCTGAATGATGGTCTTCCACTTCCTCCGGCACAGCCAGCCCCGCAGGAAGCTCTGCACCTGAGGGAGCAGGGGCTGGGGGTTAAGCACGGGGCTGGGGGCCAGGCAGGGACCCTCGCTCAGCACGGGGGGTCCCTGGCTCTGTACCCAGGTGTGTGTGCTGCTGCCTCTTCCTGGTGCTGCCCTGAGCCCTCCAGGCTGGGGATCCAACAACTCATCCAAACGCCTGGCACAGCTGTGGCTGCCCCATCTCTGAAGCAGTCAAGGGAAGGTTGGATGGGGCTTGGAGCAGCCTGGGACAGTGGAAGGTCCCAGCCATGACAGGGGGTGGAAGGAGATGAGGTTTCAGATCCCTTCCTTGTGTAGCTGGGCACCTGCAGCACGTCCTGCTCTGTGCCCAGGGCTCTGGCCCCCAGGACAGCTGCTGCTCCCTGTGGGAATGCTGCCGGGGTGGTGGCTTTTCCTTGGCCACAATAAAAGCTGTGGCAGCCAGGGGAACAGAAGCCAGAGGGGCTGGAGGTGCAGGAGCCAGCACTGGCCAGGATGCCTCGTGCTCCCGGCAATGCTGGGAGTGCCCTGCCAACAGACGGGCTCCCGCCTGGGCAGAGCACATTTTCCTGCTAAAAACCCTGCTGACAGAAGCACCGGCTCAGACACCTCCTTCAGCCCCCAGGGAGCACGTCTGCCGTGCCTGCTGGGCCCCCCGGGTGCCAACCCTTGCCACCACCCACCTTCTTGATCTTCTTGATGTCGCTGTCATCGTCGCTGGGCGCGCTGCTCTGGCTGGCCTGGATGCGCTCGTGGTCCTTGAGCAGGGACGCGATCTGTGGACACAGGGGTGAGCAGGGGCTGGGGGCAGGGGCATCCTGGGGGTATCCCGGGGGCCGAGGGCATCCTGGGAGTATCCTGGGGGCCGAGGGCATTCAGAGAGCCAAGGACATCCCATGGGCTGAGCACCTCCTGGAAGCTGAGCACATCCCAGGGGCTGAGGGCATCCAGAGAGCCAAGGGCATCCCAGGGGCAGGGGCATCCTGGGGGTATCCCGGGGGCCGAGGGCATCCTGGGGGTATCCCAGGGGCTGAGGGCATCCCAGGGGCTGAGCACCTGCTGGGAGCTGAGGGCATCCCAGGTGCCGCTGTGCCAGGGAACAGCGTGACCCTCTGGGTTAATGACAGACACAGGCACACCTTGTGTGGGTCTGTCCTAATGGGCACCACAGACTCACAGAGTGCTGCAGCCTGGACAAGCCCTCTGAGATCATCAAGTCCACCCGATCACAACACTGCCACTAACCCACCATTGTCCCCAAGTGCCACATCCACATGGCTTTTAAACCCCGCCAGGGGTGGGGTGGATGAAGCAGGTGAAGAAAGGTGGCAGAGCTGTCAGGGCTCCTCGAGCTGTCACTGACTCCTCAGTACCTCTGAACCCTGCCAGGACCGGCACCTGGAAATCCTGATGGGTGCCCAATCCAAACCCCATCCCTGCTTCCCAAAAATGCCTTCACAGCAACTCAGTAAACACAGCTTGGAGAGAAAATGGCAGTAAAATCTTGAGCATTTGGCCCCCAAAGTGTGCAGGCGGGGAGCAGCCCCCCAGGCGCTTCCCTCACATGTGGGATCAGAGCCATCAGCTCCCGGCTCTGGTTTCACTGTTTCTCCCTGTACTTTCTCTCCCTCCTCTGCTCATCGCGTGTCCCGGCCCCCACGGCCAAAACCACTTGCAAAGTGACAGGAAAAGGCAAGAAACAGCACATGTGCCATCCAGAACGTGGGAAATTGGGAAAATGTGATCTGGATTTTGATTTTGATTTTGAAGGAAACAACTTGGAAAGAGGACTTTGCTGGAGGGGGTGGG
>NW_024517651.1:356380-428643 GCF_017590135.1 Pyrgilauda ruficollis | reverse complement strand
GGGGGGAGGGGGAAGATGTCCCATTTTGGACAGAAAGGAGGAAAAATGGTGGAGTTTGGACTGTTTGGAAAAAGCAGGAACACGCCAGAGCTGGTGGCCACAGGCTCATGGTCACTGATCCAGCTTCTACACATCTGTTTCCCCCCATTTCATTATATGGATCAGATGTTAGAGGAGATTTTAGAGCCTGTTGTTCATCCCAACACATGATCAGGGATTGTTATGAACCTGCATATTTTAACTCAAAAATTCAAAATTTAAGGAAAAGCCCACCACTAGGACAGGCGAAACCACCCCCACTGCCCCCTCAGATGCCCCTTCTGGGGCGATGCTGGGGTTCTGACTGGTTTGGCACAAGGCCCCAGCCTGCCAGCCCACTCCTGGCTGCCCCCACCCCGAGGCCGCTGCCCGACGCCGTGCCAGGCACGAGGAGAGCCTGGCAGCAGCGCTGGCTCCGGGCTGCCCGGGGTACCCCCTGCCCACCCCACTCCAGCAGAGCCAGGCAGCACGGGGATGGCCAGGAAAAGGGGGTACCACTGCCAGCACCCCCTCTGCCAGGAGCATCACCCCCGCTGCCAGGCCTCCCCCGAGCTTCCTCCTCCTCCTCCTCCAGGTGCCCCAGGGACACGCGTGTCCCTCGGCACTGCCTGCTGAGTCATCTGTGCACCTCGCTGCTGCCTGCCGTACCCGGCCCCGTGTCACCCTTCCCGCAGCCGGCGCCAGGGAGGGAATTGCTGCCGGGGCTCCGGGGCAGGCTGCGGGCAGGGGCTCCCCGGGCTGAGCCCGCAGCAGCAGCTCGGGGTCTCAGCACGGAGCAACCCCCGCGATCCGGGGAGCACGAGGTGCCCTCTGCCCCGCTCGGGTGAGCCCCAGCTCTGGGAGCCCAGCCCCAGAGGGACCTGCAGCTGCCGGGGGGGCTGCAGAGGGGACGCGGAGAGGGCAGGGTGGGACAGGACGGGCTGTGAGACCCCTTCCAACCCCAGCCGTCCTGGCATTCTGGGATACAGAGACTGCTTTCCTCTCCCACAAGAGGCAAGCACCAGCTCCCCAGCCTGCTCCCCAGTGCTCCTGGCTGCAGTGAACCCTTCCATGCTGCAGTGAACCCTTCCATGCTGCAGTGAACCCTTCCATGCTGCAGCAGCTTCCAGGAACCCTCCCGAGCCCCCACAGGCTCAGCGCTGGGGGGGCACAGCCACAGCCCCTTGCTGGAAAATCCCTAGGGAGGTGATGCCCTCGCCCTCCTGCGGGAGCAGGGCCAGCCCTGTGTCACTAAGAGAAGCAGAACCGCAGCAGCAGTGACACCCTGCCCACGCGGGGGTGGCACCGTCCCCCACGGGCCAGCCCAGGAGCGCCAGTGCATGCACGGGGCAGCGCCGGGCGCTTCACCTCGGCCTTGAGGCGCTCGATCTCTATCTCCCCGTCCTCGATCTGCTGCCGGAGTTGCTTGGCAACAGTCTTCTCCGTCTCCACGATCTGCAGGAGATGGAGGTACTTCTGCATCAGCGCCTCGTGCTCCGTCGCCAGGTTCCTGTAGCTGCAGCAGACACGGCCGTGAGCGTCCCTCCCCCAGAGCCTGCCCGAGCCCCCGCACGACCCCAGCCCCGGGGATGGGGCTTGGGCTCCTCCTGCCCAGCCCCGGCTCACAGCCCGGCAGGACAGCGATCCTGGGGCAGCTCCTGCAGCTGGGAATGCTGCTGCTCCCAAAGGAACCCTCTGGGCGGGCATGGGCTCCCCGAAGGGGCAAACAGAAAGGACAGAGCAAACTTTGATGGAATCACAGGAGTCAAAAAGACCCCTAAATACCCGTGGCCAAACCTGTGTCACCTGCCACGTTCCAAGAGTTTAAGAAGGACACGTGTGGCACAAGCTCCTACGAAGCCCTGCTCCTGGCAGGGGCTGCAGGGAATGCTGTTTGTCCCATTCCCAGCTCCTGGCAGGGGCTGCAGGGGATGCTGTTTCTCCCATTGCCTGCTCCTGGATGCCGTTTGTCCCATTCCCAGCTCCTGGCAGGGGCTGCAGGGGATGCTGTTTCTCCCATTCCCTGCACACAGCTCTACCTCTCGTCCTTCCCCAGAGGCACCTGCACTCTGCTGGCTCCTGGCTGCTCTCCGTGGCAGCTGGCTGTGCCAGCACTGCCAGGGCACACACAGCAGCCTGGACAATCCCTGTGCTCACCAGGTTTGCCATCCCAGGAGAATCCCTTTCCTTTCAGCCTGAGGGTGAATCCCTCTGGCTGCAGGCTGGGACAGGCAGTGCCAGGGTGGCCGGTGGCACGGGACTGGGATGGCAACGGGGACAGGGGGAGAACTGAGCACAGCCCCCACTCAGCTTCAGGGTCCCCAGCATGGGCCTGGGGCAGAAGTGTCCTGCTCACCCTGCCCCCCAACCCCCCTCAGCACGGCTCCACCTGGACCCCCCCCACCCCGCGGGGCACGGGGCACACCTGGCGTGAGCTATGGCTGCCACCCACTCGTCACAGTCCTTGGCGTCCTCGGTCCTCAGCTCCAGGGTCTTCTGGTTCTCATGGTTGAAGTTAACGGTGAAGTAGTGCTGCGGGGGGAGCACAGGGGGCACGGTGACACCCCGCACAGGGGACACGGTCACAGTGACACCCCGCACAGGGGACATGGTGACATCCCACACAGGGGGCACGGTGACATCCCACACAGGTGACACGGTGGCACCCCGCACAGGGGGCACAGTGACACCCCGCACAGGGGGCACGGTCACGGTGACACCCCGCACAGGGGACATGGTCACACCCTGCACAGGGGACACGGTGACACCCTGCACAGGGGGCACGGTGACACCCCCCACAGGGGACATGGTCACACCCCGCACAGGGGACACGGTCACACCCCACACAGGGGACACAGTGACACCCCGCACAGGACTGGCAGAAAGCACTTCCTGACCCACATGAATACCTGACCCACCCCAGGCTGTGTCACTGAAATAAACACCTTTGGGAACACCAGGAGCCCTCAGCACAGCCATGCCACTGGCGAGGAAAATCCGAGGGGGAATCCTGCTGGGCAAAGACCCAGCTCCAGGAAAACCTAAATGCACCAAACCCACGCAAGGCCAGGGCACTGCAGTGCTGAGCCTGGGGCCACCCTCGCCTGGGGAACGGGCAGAGATGCAGGGATGCTGAGCGGGACCTGCATCCCACCCGCGCCCACGGTTAATGCTGGGACCTGATGGCCGCAGAGGTGTTTTCCAGCCTCGAGGCTTCCTTGGCGCTGTGCTCCCTGCCCCATCCCGGCCCCCGGGGCAGGGCTGGAGCCCCGCAGCACAGCCCGGGTCCCCGTGTCCCCCTCCCGGGGCTCGGAGGGGTGGCCGCGGCCCGGGGCTATTTTTAGCCTCCCTTGACATTTCCAGTGTTTGTGCTAATTGTGTGCGGTGCCGCCGCCGCCGGGTTTGTGCCGCTCCTCTGCTTCCCTGCAGTCTCCAAGGAAACAGGTACCACGCTGCAGTGCTGGATACTGCCCGGAATAACCGGGCTAAACCAAACCCGCTGGAACGAGCTCATCCTGACATCATCTGCTCCTCTGCTGGGTTTCATCAGGGACCTGAATTCACAGGTGAAAACTGCCTCAAAGCCAAGGAGCACAGCCTGGCAGCCCCCGCCGTGCCACGGAAACACCGATGGCACCACAAGGCTCTTCCCCCCCTGTCCCGAGCAGGCCCGGGGGTGCTGGGGACAAGGACCCCCAGACTGCACACAGGGTGAGCCCGGCATGACGGGGAGACAGGGCACAGCTGGCACAGCAGCACAGACAGAGCCAGCAGCCCCAGCCTGTGCCCAGCCAGGGCTCAGGGCTCGGGGTGTCACCCTCGGAGCTCACCCAGCCCCTCCGGGTCCGGCAGGGGAGGAGAGGGGGCCGGGAGCTGCCCAGGGGCACAGCAGGGCCCTCCTTCAGGAACTGCTTCCACCTTTGGGCAGCAGCTGCAGGGCCCTGCTGAGGATGCAGCTCCTTCATTCTGCCACCGATCCTCTAAGTGCAGGATCCTTCACTGCTGGTCCTGTGGACAAGCTTTCTCCTTATGGACCATCCCCAATGTCAAACACCACCATCCATCACACACCCCTGTCAGACACCACCATCCATCCATCACCCCTTCCACTGCCACGCTCAGGCTGCCCAGAGCCCCGGGGCTGCCTGCAGGACACCTCTGGGGCTGCAGCAGCTCCCCAGCTTTGCATCCCACCCCCTTTCCCTCCCTCCCGCTCCCAAAGGCTTTTACTGCCAGAGAGGCAGCTCCGAGGGAAAACTCACCAAACACCTGTGATCCCTGTGGGGGGTGTTCTGTACCCCAGCTTTGCACCCACCTGGCATCCCTTCCCTTGTAACTGCATCAAGAGGAGCTCATCAGGCTGGCAAGGCTGGAAATGCCCCCTAAACACCAGCGAGGAGCGGGGGAGCCCCTTTGAGGGCCAGGGTAGCTCCTGGCAGCTCCCAGTGCCACAGGAGCGAGAGCACAGTGTGCCCATTCCCTCTCCAGGATCCAACACCAACAGCCCGAGCTCGGCTGAGCCCCCTGGGACTGGAAACACGGGGAGACACTCCAGGAGCCCCCCAGAGCAGTCCCTGCCTGGCAGGAGATAGCGAGCCCTGGGCTGTCCTTGGCAGACACCCCGGGGTGCCCGGGGGATGGCACGGTGCCCTTTGTGCTGCTGTGGGTGAGGGCACCACTGGGAGCCCTGTGCCCACAGCACGGGCTGCGTTGGAGCGTCCTGACCTCCCCAGCACCCTGGGAAAGCCTCGGGGTTGTCCAGGGTGAAACAAGGGGTGCAGAGCCCAGGAACTGGGGCAGGCACCTGGAGCAGGAGGCCTGGAGAGGTGCCCGTCTGCCCCACTGCCTCTGCCCCCTGCACCCACTCGAGGCACCCCCAGCACATCAGGGGGGATCCAGCTCACACCTGGGACTCTGTCAGAGGCAGCAGAACCCACGGGGAGGGAGTGAGCCCCCAGGGCAGGGCTGCTCTGTGCCAGGGCTGCTCTGTGAGCCCAGCCCCGCTCCTGCCAGCATCCCCCTCCCTGTGCTGCTCCAGTTTATCCCCACACAATTCCCAGGAAGTGCAGCGTGCTGGCAAGGAGGAAGTTATTTTATATTTGAATAATAAAACTCCCACCACCTTTTATCTCCGCCTAAAGATGATCCCTCTCTGCCATCGCAGTGACACGTCGCACCAACAGCCCGGGAGCGCTCCCAGCAACCGCTGTGCCCCGAGCATGGGAAACACGGGCAGAGCCAGACCCACGGATGGGAGCAGACCCACGGACAGAGCCAGACCCACAGGCAGAGCCAGACCCACGGATGGGACCAGACCCACGGACAGAGCCAGACCCAGGGATGGGACCAGACCCATGGATGGGACCAGACCCACAGACAGAGCCAGACTCAGACCCAGGGATGGGACCAGACCCATGGATGGGAGCACACCCACGGATGGGACCAGACCCACAGACAGAGCCAGACCCAGGAATGGGACCAGACCCACGGATGGGCAGAGCCAGACCCAGGGATGGGACCAGACCCACGGATGGGCCCAGACCCACGGATGGGCCCAGACCCACGGATGGGCCCAGACCCACGGATGGGCCCAGACCCACGGATGGGCCCAGACCCACGGATGGGCCCAGACCCACGGATGGGCCCAGACCCACGGATGGGCCCAGACCCACGGATGGGCCCAGACCCACGGATGGGCCCAGACCCACGGATGGGCCCAGACCCACGGATGGGCCCAGACCCACGGATGGGCCCAGACCCACGGATGGGCCCAGACCCACGGATGGGCCCAGACCCACGGATGGGCCCAGACCCACGGATGGGCCCAGACCCACGGATGGGCCCAGACCCACGGATGGGCCCAGACCCACGGATGGGCCCAGACCCACGGATGGGCCCAGACCCACGGATGGGCCCAGACCCACGGATGGGCCCAGACCCACGGATGGGCCCAGACCCACGGATGGGCCCAGACCCACGGATGGGCCCAGACCCACGGATGGGCCCAGACCCACGGATGGGCCCAGACCCACGGATGGGCCCAGACCCACGGATGGGCCCAGACCCACGGATGGGCCCAGACCCACGGATGGGCCCAGACCCACGGATGGGCCCAGACCCACGGATGGGCCCAGACCCACGGATGGGCCCAGACCCACGGATGGGCCCAGACCCACGGATGGGCCCAGACCCACGGATGGGCCCAGACCCACGGATGGGCCCAGACCCACGGATGGGCCCAGACCCACGGATGGGCCCAGACCCACGGATGGGCCCAGACCCACGGATGGGCCCAGACCCACGGATGGGCCCAGACCCACGGATGGGCCCAGACCCACGGATGGGCCCAGACCCACGGATGGGCCCAGACCCACGGATGGGCCCAGACCCACGGATGGGCCCAGACCCACGGATGGGCCCAGACCCACGGATGGGCCCAGACCCACGGATGGGCCCAGACCCACGGATGGGCCCAGACCCACGGATGGGCCCAGACCCACGGATGGGCCCAGACCCACGGATGGGCCCAGACCCACGGATGGGCCCAGACCCACGGATGGGCCCAGACCCACGGATGGGCCCAGACCCACGGATGGGCCCAGACCCACGGATGGGCCCAGACCCACGGATGGGCCCAGACCCACGGATGGGCCCAGACCCACGGATGGGCCCAGACCCACGGATGGGCCCAGACCCACGGATGGGCCCAGACCCACGGATGGGCCCAGACCCACGGATGGGCCCAGACCCACGGATGGGCCCAGACCCACGGATGGGCCCAGACCCACGGATGGGCCCAGACCCACGGATGGGCCCAGACCCACGGATGGGCCCAGACCCACGGATGGGCCCAGACCCACGGATGGGCCCAGACCCACGGATGGGCCCAGACCCACGGATGGGCCCAGACCCACGGATGGGCCCAGACCCACGGATGGGCCCAGACCCACGGATGGGCCCAGACCCACGGATGGGCCCAGACCCACGGATGGGCCCAGACCCACGGATGGGCCCAGACCCACGGATGGGCCCAGACCCACGGATGGGCCCAGACCCACGGATGGGCCCAGACCCACGGATGGGCCCAGACCCACGGATGGGCCCAGACCCACGGATGGGCCCAGACCCACGGATGGGCCCAGACCCACGGATGGGCCCAGACCCACGGATGGGCCCAGACCCACGGATGGGCCCAGACCCACGGATGGGCCCAGACCCACGGATGGGCCCAGACCCACGGATGGGCCCAGACCCACGGATGGGCCCAGACCCACGGATGGGCCCAGACCCACGGATGGGCCCAGACCCACGGATGGGCCCAGACCCACGGATGGGCCCAGACCCACGGATGGGCCCAGACCCACGGATGGGCCCAGACCCACGGATGGGCCCAGACCCACGGATGGGCCCAGACCCACGGATGGGCCCAGACCCACGGATGGGCCCAGACCCACGGATGGGCCCAGACCCACGGATGGGCCCAGACCCACGGATGGGCCCAGACCCACGGATGGGCCCAGACCCACGGATGGGCCCAGACCCACGGATGGGCCCAGACCCACGGATGGGCCCAGACCCACGGATGGGCCCAGACCCACGGATGGGCCCAGACCCACGGATGGGCCCAGACCCACGGATGGGCCCAGACCCACGGATGGGCCCAGACCCACGGATGGGCCCAGACCCACGGATGGGCCCAGACCCACGGATGGGCCCAGACCCACGGATGGGCCCAGACCCACGGATGGGCCCAGACCCACGGATGGGCCCAGACCCACGGATGGGCCCAGACCCACGGATGGGCCCAGACCCACGGATGGGCCCAGACCCACGGATGGGCCCAGACCCACGGATGGGCCCAGACCCACGGATGGGCCCAGACCCACGGATGGGCCCAGACCCACGGATGGGCCCAGACCCACGGATGGGCCCAGACCCACGGATGGGCCCAGACCCACGGATGGGCCCAGACCCACGGATGGGCCCAGACCCACGGATGGGCCCAGACCCACGGATGGGCCCAGACCCACGGATGGGCCCAGACCCACGGATGGGCCCAGACCCACGGATGGGCCCAGACCCACGGATGGGCCCAGACCCACGGATGGGCCCAGACCCACGGATGGGCCCAGACCCACGGATGGGCCCAGACCCACGGATGGGCCCAGACCCACGGATGGGCCCAGACCCACGGATGGGCCCAGACCCACGGATGGGCCCAGACCCACGGATGGGCCCAGACCCACGGATGGGCCCAGACCCACGGATGGGCCCAGACCCACGGATGGGCCCAGACCCACGGATGGGCCCAGACCCACGGATGGGCCCAGACCCACGGATGGGCCCAGACCCACGGATGGGCCCAGACCCACGGATGGGCCCAGACCCACGGATGGGCCCAGACCCACGGATGGGCCCAGACCCACGGATGGGCCCAGACCCACGGATGGGCCCAGACCCACGGATGGGCCCAGACCCACGGATGGGCCCAGACCCACGGATGGGCCCAGACCCACGGATGGGCCCAGACCCACGGATGGGCCCAGACCCACGGATGGGCCCAGACCCACGGATGGGCCCAGACCCACGGATGGGCCCAGACCCACGGATGGGCCCAGACCCACGGATGGGCCCAGACCCACGGATGGGCCCAGACCCACGGATGGGCCCAGACCCACGGATGGGCCCAGACCCACGGATGGGCCCAGACCCACGGATGGGCCCAGACCCACGGATGGGCCCAGACCCACGGATGGGCCCAGACCCACGGATGGGCCCAGACCCACGGATGGGCCCAGACCCACGGATGGGCCCAGACCCACGGATGGGCCCAGACCCACGGATGGGCCCAGACCCACGGATGGGCCCAGACCCACGGATGGGCCCAGACCCACGGATGGGCCCAGACCCACGGATGGGCCCAGACCCACGGATGGGCCCAGACCCACGGATGGGCCCAGACCCACGGATGGGCCCAGACCCACGGATGGGCCCAGACCCACGGATGGGCCCAGACCCACGGATGGGCCCAGACCCACGGATGGGCCCAGACCCACGGATGGGCCCAGACCCACGGATGGGCCCAGACCCACGGATGGGCCCAGACCCACGGATGGGCCCAGACCCACGGATGGGCCCAGACCCACGGATGGGCCCAGACCCACGGATGGGCCCAGACCCACGGATGGGCCCAGACCCACGGATGGGCCCAGACCCACGGATGGGCCCAGACCCACGGATGGGCCCAGACCCACGGATGGGCCCAGACCCACGGATGGGCCCAGACCCACGGATGGGCCCAGACCCACGGATGGGCCCAGACCCACGGATGGGCCCAGACCCACGGATGGGCCCAGACCCACGGATGGGCCCAGACCCACGGATGGGCCCAGACCCACGGATGGGCCCAGACCCACGGATGGGCCCAGACCCACGGATGGGCCCAGACCCACGGATGGGCCCAGACCCACGGATGGGCCCAGACCCACGGATGGGCCCAGACCCACGGATGGGCCCAGACCCACGGATGGGCCCAGACCCACGGATGGGCCCAGACCCACGGATGGGCCCAGACCCACGGATGGGCCCAGACCCACGGATGGGCCCAGACCCACGGATGGGCCCAGACCCACGGATGGGCCCAGACCCACGGATGGGCCCAGACCCACGGATGGGCCCAGACCCACGGATGGGCCCAGACCCACGGATGGGCCCAGACCCACGGATGGGCCCAGACCCACGGATGGGCCCAGACCCACGGATGGGCCCAGACCCACGGATGGGCCCAGACCCACGGATGGGCCCAGACCCACGGATGGGCCCAGACCCACGGATGGGCCCAGACCCACGGATGGGCCCAGACCCACGGATGGGCCCAGACCCACGGATGGGCCCAGACCCACGGATGGGCCCAGACCCACGGATGGGCCCAGACCCACGGATGGGCCCAGACCCACGGATGGGCCCAGACCCACGGATGGGCCCAGACCCACGGATGGGCCCAGACCCACGGATGGGCCCAGACCCACGGATGGGCCCAGACCCACGGATGGGCCCAGACCCACGGATGGGCCCAGACCCACGGATGGGCCCAGACCCACGGATGGGCCCAGACCCACGGATGGGCCCAGACCCACGGATGGGCCCAGACCCACGGATGGGCCCAGACCCACGGATGGGCCCAGACCCACGGATGGGCCCAGACCCACGGATGGGCCCAGACCCACGGATGGGCCCAGACCCACGGATGGGCCCAGACCCACGGATGGGCCCAGACCCACGGATGGGCCCAGACCCACGGATGGGCCCAGACCCACGGATGGGCCCAGACCCACGGATGGGCCCAGACCCACGGATGGGCCCAGACCCACGGATGGGCCCAGACCCACGGATGGGCCCAGACCCACGGATGGGCCCAGACCCACGGATGGGACCAGACCCACGGGTAAAGACAAACCTACAGATGGGACCAGACCCAGGGATGGGACCAGACCCACAGACAGAGCCAGACTCAGACCCAGGGATGGGACCAGACCCATGGATGGGAGCACACCCACGGATGGGACCAGACCCACAGACAGAGCCAGACCCACGGATGGGAGCAGACCTACGGACAGAGCCAGACCCACGGATGGGAGCAGACCCACAGATGGGAGCAGACCCACAGACAGAGCCAGACCCACAGATGGAACCAGACCCACGGATGGGAGCAGACCCACAGACAGAGCCAGACCCAAGGACAGAGCCAGACCCATGGATGGGAGCAGACCCACGGATGGGAGCAGACCCACAGATGGGAGCAGACCCACGGACAGAGCCAGACCCACGGACAGAGCCAGACCCACGGGCAGAGCCAGCACAGGCCAGCTGCCGGCACTGGGAGCACCAGTGTGAGCCCCCAGCCCCAGCACGGCCCCAGCTCGGGTCCCTGGGGCAGTTTGTGCTGCCCGGGGCAGGGCAGAGCTGCCCACAGCGGCGCTTTGCTTCTCCTCACACCCCTTTTTTGTTCATTTATCACCTCAACAACTCCCAGCCCCGGGACCCGACCCTGATCACCCCAACCTCCTCGCTCTGCGCTGGCCAGAACAGCAGATGCGGCTCCTGGAGGATCCCTGCTCGCGGGGTTTTCCATCCTCCCCGTTCCCATGGTGCCCGCACAGCCCCGGACCCCGGGCCGTGTGTCCGTCCGGCACCGCAGGACACACAGCCCCTGCAGCCCCCAGCCACCCGCACCTCGGGGATTCACAGCAATTCACAGCAATTCTGCCAGAAATAATGGCGCGGGAGCGCTCCAGGTCACCAAGGGGAACGTGAAAGCGCCTCCAGAGGCACCCCCAGCCCCGTGACCCCGCCGGGTGACAGTCCCCCGCTGCCCCGGGCCACCCCGGCTGCGGGGGGCGGCGTTCCCGAGGCCCCTGATGTGCACAAAGGCTCCGAAATAAATTCAAATGAGCTTTAAAGCGACGCGTTATTTCCAAAGTATAAAATCAGCCTCTCACGGAATTTTTTAGAATTTGCAGAAGGGCATTTTTTCAGCCTGAACAACCCACCAGAGCCCTTGGGTGGCTGTGGCTGGGGGTGGGCGCTCTCCCAGCACCCCCGCACTGGTCACTGCACGTGTGAGCCTGGGGGGACCACGAGAGAGGCACCCCAGCATCACCAAAGCAGTGAGTGCCACCCTTCCCTGGCTGTGCTGTGCCTCACGGGGGGTTTTCCCCCACAGGGATGCCCCATCACCCTCGGAACTGCCCGCCCTGCAGATCCACACCCGCCTGTTTGTGAAGCTGATGGTTATTCCAGCTGACACAAAGGGCAAGAGGAGGAGAATTTTCCTGCTCTGGATGGATGAGTCTAAAAATCCACAGCCAGCCATGGCAGCTTTTAACATCCCTGACCTACATACTATGTGCTCTGGGAAAACAGGACCTCAGAGTTGGATGCTCCAGCAGCTCATTTCCATGCTGACAATAAGAAAAAATATCCCAGAGGCTGCAATTTCCCCTCTCTGTTTCACTATGGGCTTTCAGGATATTTGGAAATGGATACTAGAGGTGAGCATCACCCTTGTGGAGCAGGCTCTGGAGTCATGCACAGAAATATTCATAAAATAATTAAAATAAATCAATTTTCCCCCTGATTTTATCCAGTGATGCAGGCATGGCTGGGACCAACACTATGAGCATCTCCCTTACTCAGAAATCCCCACATGGCATCACTCAATACACTAATTAATTAAAAACCCAGTGTCACCCCAATGCTGAGGAATAGTTCAGGTTTAAGTCCACAAATTGTGGTTTATAGTCTCTGAAAACCAGATTGCCTGGAATGACATTGAGGGAGAAGAATTGTCACTGCCCCAGACGGCTGTTGGGATCCGGGATCCAGCGCTCGGGACATCAGTCCTGGAGTTTGGAACAGCCTGGGAGCTCCCTGCTCAGGATGCCCAGGGGTGACCTGCTCAGCCCTGCTGCACTGACGGGGTCTGGCCCCCCGAGCCCCCTCCACAGCCCCCCTGGGGGTACCAAGGGGGACCCCCGTGCAGGGACGGGCACGGCTGGGTCCCGTGGCCCCCCTGCTGCCCCTCGGAGCGCTGCCCCAGCTCTGGCACTGCCAGGAACGGCTCCACCAGGCCTGGGGCTGGGCTCTGGGGCAGCTGGAACTGCTGGGCTGGCAGGGGCTGCTGCCAGGCCTCAGGGCATCCAGATATTCCAGACTGCCAGTGTCTCAGGGATGGGGGCCACGGGGCAGGCTGAACTCGGTGCTCCATGGCCCCATCCCAGGAAAATGCTCTGGAGAGGGGAGGGAAATGCCATCCACGGGCAGGGCGTGCTCAGGAGCAGCCCCAGCTGGGGAACACAGCTCGGCTCCCGAGCCTGGGGCCAAGGGCTCCGCTGCCTGACTCAGCACCACGCTGGCCCTGTCTGAGGGCTCCTGCCCAGGAGCAGCCCGTGGCACTGGGATACGGCTCTGGAGCCAGCCCTGGCTGCCCGGGGCACTGTGGAGTCCCCAGCCCTGGAAATGCTCAAAAGCTGTGTGGATGCAGCACCTGGGGCACGCAGCTGCAGGGGCAGTCTCGGAGCTGCTGGGGCTCAGAGGGCTTTTCCAGCCCTGGTGATGCTGGGACTCTAAATCCAGCTCCAGGCTGGATCTGTGGAGCAAACCAAAAGCAATTCCTGGCCTCACCCACACTGGGGTGTCTTTGGGCTTGGATCAGCTCCGGACCTCACACCTGCTCAGCTCCTCCACCAGGATCTCACCTTGGCCGTGCCCCTCCCGCCTGGGGCACCCCACATCCTGCCCAGGAGGGGAGGGGAGACCCCGTGAGAGCACATCCCATCTCTGACACCTCTGGGGCCGGGAGCAGCAGGGCTGGGCTGTGCCACGGCCCAGGCACCACAGCAGGGGAAAGGGGGCTGGCTGCCAGCCCTGCTGCTCCCAGCACTGCTGCCCTGAGCAGCCAGGGCACAGCCCCCAGCCCCAGCCCGACCCCACAGACCCTGCCCCAGGCCACAGCCTGACCTCACCCAGCAGGAAATTATCTTCCCCATCCAAATGGTTGGAAGGAAAATTCATTTCTGGAAAAACAAAACAAAGTTTCCAGAGGCAGCAAATCCCACTTTGGGGTTCCAGTTTTCCACATGTCTTTGCTCCCTTATTCTCACATATACCAGTGCTAAAATTCACTGTGTTCCAGGGAAAAAATCCCCCCACAGCAAAACACGTGTACATTAAAAGGGGGGGTTTGAAAGCCCCACCTCTTAAAGTTTGTCCTTTGCAGAGGACTGGGAACCTGTCAGGCTGCACTCCAGCAAGGAAGGAATCCAAACCTGGAGCTCCTCTGCTCTACTGTCCTCAGAGCTGGAACCGCACGGATAGACAAACACCCTCAGCACACCGCTAATTGGGATCACGGGCAGTGCTGGAAATTTCCTCAGCACCTTCCCTCTGGAGGCTGCTGGCACGGCTGGCTCCCAGGAGAGGCTTTCCCTGGCGTGGGGGCACAGACCCTGCCCAGAGCCGTGTGCCACCTGCTCGTCCCGCCCGCCGGGCTGCGGATCTGCACCATCAACATTCGCCGCTTATCTCATCCCCGGGCCATTAATTAGCTTGCAGAGCAGCGGGCATCCAGCGCTCCGGCTTCCAGTCCCGCTCGGCCTCGGGAATTACACAGGATTCCAGGCCAGGCGCTGAACCGCGGCAAATCCACGCGCAGCCGCGGCAGGAGCTCCCTGTGCCAGCAGCCCCTCGCTCAGCGAGCATCAGCACTCTGGGGGCATTTGGAGCTGCAGAGGGGCTGTGGCAGCCTCCCCACGGTGTTTGCAGGGTGGAAAAGCCAAACACAGGACCCCGAGCCTCGATTCCCAGCTTGATTCCAGCCTGGCCAGGAGGACAGATTGCAGCCTGGCTAGTAAACTTCATGGAAGCTGAACTAGGAGCACACAACGTCTGTTCTGAAGGGACAGCAGTGACACCACAGCAGTGTGACCCCCTGCCACTACAGACCCCCCTCGCCACCACAGCCCCTGAGGTGCCACTCGTCACAGCTGGGCTGAAAGGAGCCCCAGCTGGGCAAAAACCACAGCATTTTCCTCTTCACAAGGAAATATTCCTGTGCTCCGAGCCAGGAGGGAGGGGATGTGCCAGGGAGCAGTGGTGCTGCATGCCTGGTTCTCTTGGCAGGGTTTTCCAGGTGCCAGGAATAGCCAGAATCAGGGGCTGGTTTCCCCCCGCGCTGCCCCATGCCCCGGGGTGCCAGGGGTGCCCCGGGGCCCCATCCTGCAGTCAGCACTCCCGGCGCCTCCCCGGAGCCTGCCAGGCAGTAATTATGCAAGCCCTGCAGAGCAGACCCAAAACGCGCGGAGCCTCCCGCCCGTGCCCAGCCCGGGATGGCGGTACCGGGACCCCCCCGCTGCTCTCACCGAGGGGCCCCGGGGCCGCTGTGCCACCCACGGGCACACGTCCACGCTCCACACACCTCCAGGGGGTCAGAGGGTGAATGCAGCTGGCTCCTGTCCCCGCTGAGGAGACTGGGGGTGGCTCGGAAGCGATGGATCGGGGTTTGCCCCCTCAGCTGGGAGCCAGCCCTTCTCCCCCTCCTGGTGCCATCCCCTCTCTCCTGGCTGCTGCGGCACACCCCCTCAGCTCCAGCAAACCACCCCAGACAAACACGCCAGGGGCTGCCAGCCTCCATGCCGTGCTGCTCCAGGAATACCCTGGAATGCCCAGTTGGGAAAGGCACAGGCGGTGGGAGAAGCCCACCCTTGGGGTCCGTCAGGGGCTGCGGTCCTCACGGCTGGGACGCAGCAGCCCTGGGGCTGGGGGACACCCGGATTGTCCCCGGCTCTGGCAGGGCTTTGGTGTTTCCGCGCTGATCGCCCGCAGCCAGCGGTGGCAAAGGACACCGGAGCCCAGCGCCAGAACGGGGGGCTCGGGGGACCCGCACTCTGCTTTTGCCCGCCAGGATGGGGATGCAGGTGCAAAGCGCACACGTGGCGAGCGGAACAGGGTGAAATCCGCCTGAAAACAAGCCCCTGAGCTGCTCTCACCGCCGGGCCGGGGCAAACCGCGGGGCACGGAGGGGCAGTCGGGGTCTGGAAAACAGCGGGGCCGCCCCACGGGAGCCCCGCAGAGCCCCCGCCCCGCCGGGGCCGCTGCTCCGAGCCCCGAGCCCCGAACCCGAGCCCCGAACCCGCCGGGCCGGGGGGGACGCGGGGGGCGCGGGGCTCTGCAGCGCCCAGCGCGGCCGCTGAGAGGCGCCCCGCAGCCCCGCGCTAATTACCGGCCGTTAATTAGACGGGAGGGGGAGCGGGGGTGCCCCGGGCAGAGCCCGACACCCCCACAATGAACCCGCCCGCTGCTCCGGCACCGCAGCCCCGGGAATCGTCCCCCTTCCCCCGCACAGACCGGCCTCATCCTCACCTCCCCACCCCGGTCACGCGTGGGGTAGGTCACGGGCGCCGGAAGCTCCGGGGGTGGGGGGCCTGGACCCCCGCGGGGCATCCTCCCTCCCCCTCCGCGGGCCCCCCGTGTCGCCCACCTGCTTCTCCAGGGAGTCCTTAGCCGAGAGGGGGGGCTTGGGGGAGGGCGCGCGGTCGCAGACGCAGCCCTCGAGCAGGTAGAGCCCCGAGGGCCGGGAGCTGGAGTCGGTCTCGAAGTAGAAGAGCATGTTCTGGAGCAGCGCGAACCACTTGGTGTGCCATTTCGTGTTGTCGGCGCTCCTCTTGCTCAGGTATCCGCGCCGGGCCCCGTCCTTCTTCGCCAGCAGCCCCAGGTGGGCGACGTGCCCGTCATTGAGCCGCATCCCCTTCTGCATCCTGCCGGCTCCGCGCTCACATGGCCCCCGCCGCGGGCGGGGCCGCGCCGAGCCACCCCCGCCGCCCCCGCAGACCCCGCGGTCCCCGCAGCATCAGCGGCCCCCGCTGCCCCCGGGGAGCCGCCGGGCGCTCATCCCGCGGCCCGGCCCCGCTGAGCCCCGGCTGTGCCGGTGAGCGCCGCGTCCCGCACCCGCCGCGCGGAGCCGCGGACGGGCGGGGCGAGTGACGGCGGCGGCACCGGGGACCGTCAGCGCCGAGCGGAGCCGCGCCGAGCCGCGCCGAGCCGAGCGGAGCCGCGGCCCTCCTTCGCTGCCGCTCTCCCGTGCCTCCTTCCCTGCCGCCGGCTGCGGGGGTGGTCGCGCCGCGCTGCGCTCGCCGGGGCCGCCCCCGGGCCGCGGGATGCCGGGGCCGCCGCCAGCACCGGCACCGGCAGCTCCGCACCGCCAGGGATCCCCGCGCCGAGAGGGAACCCGCACAGAGAGAGAGCCCCGGGCCGACAGGGACCCCCGGCCCGAAAGGGACCCCCGCCGTGTGGGACCCTCGGGCCCGCATGGAATCCTGCCCACGGCTGGAGCCCCGGACCGAGAGGGACCCCCAGCACAGCCAGAGCTGAGACAGCTCCAGACACAGAACCCCGAGAGCAAGGGGGATCCCTGGGCACGTGGGACCCCAGGAATAGCCAGAGCCTCGGGCCGGGAGGGACCCTAGAGCAGATGGGAGCCCTGGGAAGTGCATCCCAGGCCAAAAGGGACCCTTAGGCAGGGGAGGACCTCGAGAGAAGTGGCACCAGCAGGCAGAGCGGAGGGACCAGTTTCTCCATTTCTTTCAGTCTGTCTCACTCTCGACCCCTCTTGTCCATCCTGGCCTTGCGTGCTCTGCCGAGCGGGGCCAAGCTGGCACCTGGGCACTGGAGAGCTGGGCACTGGCTGCAGCTGAAGCCTGTGCAGGGAAGGGAGTGCCCTGGTGCCCCTGTACCCCAGGCCCTCCTACAGCCAGATGCCACAGTGAGTGTGGCACCTGCAGTGTGGCACGGCAGTCCTGCGGCAGAGCCAGCCCTGACCTGAGCCCCGGCTGTGACAGACCCCTACAGACAGGGAGGACAGCAGGACAGCCCTGGTCACTGGCTTTATTTCTGCTGAAAACGCTGGCAGGGCTCCAAGGAACCCGCTGAGGTCACAGGTTGCCATGGGAACGGGAGGGAACAGGCTGGAATTGGGAAGGGTGCTGGCACTGCCAGGATGGAGCTACTTGGCCTGGCTACTGCTGGAACACGTGCCCGTGGCCACCTCAGGGGACACGGCCCGAGGCCTGCTGTCACCGGGCCAGTGCCAGAGAGGGGCCGAGCGGGGCTGGGGCCGCCCCCTGCCCCTCATCCTCCCGCTTCTGTCCCCGGCTGAGCGTGCCCCTGAGCCAGCTGCAGGCGCGTTTGCAGCTCCAGCACGGCCAGCTCCCCTCCATGGCCGGGGCTCTCTCCCTCCCCGTTTTTCCAGCCCCATCAGGGGGGTCCCACACCCCCTTTCACCGCTGCAGCCCCCGCCTGGGCTGAGAGGTGCTCCCAGCACAAAGCAGAAGGTGCTTCCTGTGCCAAAGCTGCCACATATGAACAGTGCAGTGGCACAGAAAGAGACCCTTTGTGGCAGCCTGAAAAGTCCTGGATGAAATAATAGCTGGGAAGCCGGCATTAATAATAATAATAATTTTATAACTACTGTATGGAAGGGAGCTGCCAAGCCCTCTGACCAGACACGGGGATGTGCCTGGAGGGGCTGGGATGTACCTGGGCATGAAGAGTGCCCAGGGACTCTGTGTGTCAGTGTGCCCACTGCCCTAAGGACAGCAGGGCACTGGGGACAGGCAGCGTTGCACTGTGCTGGGCTTGGGGCCCAGCCTCTGCATTCCCAATGGTGCTGGTTCAGTTCTCCCCCTCTGGAAGATACAGAGGGTAATGGAAACATCACTGAGAGCTTCCAGGGCTCCAGCCATGGAAAGTTTGATTCCTGGCACCAAGGGAGCTGTGTTTCCTGCAATGACATGGCATCCATCAGGGGAGGGGTTTGCAGTGTGCCCTCCAGCCCAGCAGCCGAGGGAAGGGCTCCTCACACCTCTGAGGGCCAGCAGGGCCAGCCTTGGCGTGCTGCCCATGGGACAGGGAGTTTGCCCACAAAGATTGCCAGGGTTTCCAGGTGCTTTAATTGCTGTGGTTCCTTTGCTCCTCGCTGAGGTGTTAAACAAGGATGGGAGTGGCTCTTGTGGGCACAACATGAGCAGGTCCCCAGGCAGAGGGAGCAGGACCTGCAGCAGCACCCGAGGGCACAGCTGGCACAGGGGAACAAGGGGTCTGGGATGCTGCTCTGGGCAGGGGAGGCTGCAAGGGAGCTCTGGGAGTGGGACAGTCACCATCAGAGACCTCTGAACCCCCCGTGATGGGGGCACCAGGGCAGAGCAACCACCGAACCTGGAGGGAGGAGGCGCAGGAGCAGGGAGCTGACCCACGGCGTGCCAGGCTCTCAGTCAGGATCCACTGCCCTGATCCCCAGGGTAGCACAGGACGAGCCTCTCGGTGCTCTCCCCCAGAGCCTGCTCTCCTCTTGGGGCTGAAACAGACTCTGGTGCTCCAGGGCAGGGTGGGGGACACCCGCCGAGGCTGGCAGCTGCATCCTCTCCATGCCAGCCCAGACACGTGCCACCAGTGCCGCCACCAGCACAGGTGTCACTCCTGGTCCCTCGGGTCCCACTGGGGCTGAGCGGGCTGGGTGCCACTGCCTGCCGTGCTGGGGGCACGGGGATGTTCAGCTGAGGCTCCTCACCAGCTCCAGGAGCTCACTGGGCAATTTATCCCTTAGCACCACTGTGCCCAGCCCCGGGGCAGCCCCGCTGCAGAAATCACCTCACTGCTGACACGTTTGAACGTCAGAGCTCCGGGACTGCGATCATGCCATGCAAAATTGTTTCAGCAGCCCTTTGAACCGCTAAGCTGTTCCCTGGGAATGTCAGCACCGGGGATGACAGCCTGGTAATTTCTGCCAGCAGCTCTCACTCGCTCCTGAGCCCATGGAGAGGGCTCTGACACCTCTCCGAGCTCCTGGCTGGGGTGCCAGCTTCCTCTCCTGAGAGATGGAGGGGAGGGATTGCCTCCCCACGCTGCAGCAAGGCAGGGCTTGCTGGGCTCCTTCCCCCGGCAGGGGCGTGGGACAGCGAGAGCACAGCAGCCCCGAGGGTGTCAGCCCTGCCCTTCCGTGGCACTGAGGGCACCCTGCCTGCCTCAGGCAGCCTCTCACCCTGCCCTGGCCCTGACGGGCAGCCTCCCCTCCCTCGGGGACAGCCTGTCCCCTGGGGTCACCACTGCTGGGGTCTCTGGTAGGTCTGTGCATCCCAGCTGGCCCTGTGCCACCCTGCTGCAGTGGGACAGGGACACAGCCCCTGCCCTGTGCCACCCTGCTGCACAGGGGCACAGGGACACAGCCCCTGCCCTGTGCCACCCTGCTGCAGTGGGACAGGGACACAGCCCCTGCCCTGTGCCACCCTGCTGCAGTGGGACAGGGACACAGCCCCTGCCCTGTGCCACCCTGCTGCACAGGGACACAGGGACACAGCCCCTGCCCTGTGCCACCCTGCTGCAGTGGCACAGGGACACAGCCCCTGCGCTGTGCCACCCTGCTGCACAGGGACAGGGACACAGCCCCTGCCCTGTGCCACCCTGCTGCAGTGGCACAGCGCTGGGAGCTCTGTCAGTGCCCAGGGCATCCTCGAGCAGCACAGACACCCTGCGAGCCCACCCGCAGCAGGGATGTGGCTACCAGGTGTTTTTAGGCACTGCTGTGTGTCACAGGCCCGCAGAAGGCGCTGTGGCCGAGAGGGGGGTCTATAACCACGTTTTGCTGCACTCTGCAGGCCGAGGTCCCCGCGGTTACACCTGGGGTCTGCCACCTGCCAGGCAGAACAGCACTGAACCCCCTGGGTGCCAAGGCTTTGGGATTTTAGAGCTGTTTCTTGTCCCTGCAGGTACAAGGTATCATCAGGTACATCCATCCCCATCCCCGTGACTGGCTGCCTCACCTGGCTCCAAGCTGGGCACACCTGCCCCAGTGGAAGGTGCAGGTGGCACGGCTGGGTCACCTGGGACCATCTGTCCTGGGGCTGGACACGCCGTGCCCAAGCAGGTGACCCCAGGGCCACCAGGATCAGCCTGCAGCTGCAGCTGCTGCCAGCACCCCTGGGAAGGGCCCTGCTGGGCTCCTGCACACCAAAGACTGTTGCTAATTAAGAATTTAATACCCAGATCTCTGGAACTGACTCATTCCTTACTGCCACCAAGAAATCCTTTCTCCCTGCCTCTCCAGCAGCCAGCTGGGAGCACAACAAGGCACTCGGGTGCCTGCTATGAGGTGACGGCTCAAGGAGCTGCAGAAGCCACAGGAAATATTATTCTGTTTCTGGGGGGTGAAGCAGGCCCTGGCTGCAGCTGACACACACACCCGGTGTCACAGGAGTGACAGTGACCCTGGGCAGTGCACGGGGTCACTCACCAAACCAGCTCTTGCCCCACTTGCTGCAGGGCAGAGGCTCCCAGTCAGGATCTGCTTTAGGGCACTGGGATTATCCTCCCCAAGGGCACGGTGGGGAGCCCACGGCCAGCCCACAGCCAGGGACACCAGGCCACACACAGGTCACCAGTGCCACAGCAAGGACAGGCCCAGGATCCCTGTCCCTGCCAGGGGCCACCTGTGCTGTCAGAAAATGGCACAAACATGGGCAGGGAACGGCGAGTTCCAGAGCTACCACAGCAGAGGGACCCAAGCCTCTGGAGCCCTGCAGAGAAGGGAAGAAAGTGCTGAAGTCTGGCAGCCGTGGCCGGGCTCCTCATTGCAGTGGGATTTGCTGTAACAGATTCCCGTCAGTCACAGGAGAGTTATGGATTTATTTTTAAACAGATTAAGCATCTGCTGCTGACAGAGCACATCTCAGCACTGGCCGGGCAGCAAGCAGTGCCCGTGGGGAAAAGGCAGTGGGAAACCCTGGGAAGGCAGAGGCTGAGCTTGGCTGGCTGGGAAATAAGTTGTAAGATCATTTGAAGCCATGTGAGTGTCCCACCAGGGCTCAGTGACACCGCGACTCCCGGGGCTGGCACGGCCATGGGTGCAGCTGCTGGGCACTGAGGGATGCTTTCCTGTCCATGACAGAAATAAATAAAACATTTGCTAATTCAGGGACATTCTTCGGGATAAGCAGATGAATCAGCTGTGGTTCATTCTCCTGCTCCCTGGGACAGAGGCAGGCTGGGGGTGAGGGAGCCCATGGAGCCCTGCAGGCTCAGCTGCCTGGGCCCGCAGGAGCCACGGCTGCAGCCCTTGGGGCAGCAGAGCATCAGCCACAGCCTCGCTCCAGTGTCCTGATGGCTCCAGAACTAGCCAGGAAACTCTTAGGAGATTGTTTGGTTCCCATTCCCAGGCACAGGCCCTCTCCAGTGCCCCCCATGCAGCTACGAGGGAGATGGAATATTTTTCCTGTGTTTCTGCTGGATCCATCGTTCACTAAAAATAAAGCTGACTTTCCTGCAGCGGGTAAAAACCAGTGATAAAAATCCCCATGAATACTTCATCAGGCTGCCTGCTTTCCCATGGATTTTCTGTCGCCAGGAGAGCGTTTCCAGCAGTCGTCGGTGCCTGGAAACCAGGACTGGGGGGAATCCAAATCAATCACGTCTGAAAGAGGGAATTTTCTACTAAAGCCTACTGCTCCCGGTGACATTATCCATGTAAGAGCTCTGGCAGTGCTGGAGGGAGGGTTTTACCCCAGGACAGAAAGCAGGGGGGCAGGGACCAGGGCTGGGGCACCCCAACACCTTCACCTCCCCACCCAGAGGAGGGAGGATGTGCTGGAGACACAGCGCAAGGAAAAGCAGCACGACGATGAAAATTTGGCAGGGAAGATCCCTCTCCACAGGTACAGGGAGCTGCGGAGCTGCAGGGACACCGGGGGCTGTGCAGACCGTTAACAAAGAAGGTTTGGAGAGGCGATCCTGCCGCAGGGGTCAGCACCTTCTGCCCCTCCTGGAAAGCTGCGCTTTGGTCCCAGCCCAGGGGAGCCACCGGACCCTGTCCTGTCTCCTGGGGTTTTCCACCTCACCACACCGCTGGGGACACCCAGCACGGAAGGAAGAGGTTCCCCCTGAAATAAGGCTTGAAGACCAACATCCTCATTGCCTCGTGTCTGCCTGAGCAGACACTGAATCATCCCGCAAGCTGGTATTTAAAATAGCAGAATTCCTGTTTTTAGCAAGAGCATTGCTCAGCCCTAAGAGGAGGAAGAGGCTGTAGGGGATGCGCTCGCTGCCTCGCTGTGCGCGGCCGGGCACGATGGAGGCACCAGAGGTGTTGCCCGAGGGTCCCCGAGGGCTGTGCCGCAGCCCCCGGCCCCGCTCCGGCGCTGCCGCCGCCCCCGGTGTCTCCGGTGTCACCCGGGCACTGTCCCGGTGCAGGCGGGGCTGTGTGCCGAGCCGTGCCGGGCAGGTACAGGTACAGGTACGGCTCGTCCTGCCTGACCTAGTTAGCACTCACGGCAGCAAAATGCGGCTGTGGAAGAGCAAAGCCTGCTCAAATCCCACTGAGCCAGCGGCATTCCTCCCTCCCGGGACCCACGGGCAGCCCCCGCAGGGTCCCATTCACCTCCCACTGTGCCGCGGGGGGGTCTGGAGTCCCGTGGCTCTGTCCTGGGACCCCTCCTGCTCCCAGGCACCCTTCCCGAGGCAGAGCACACAAAGGCAGAGCTGCTCTCCACGCACAGGTCGGATCCTCCCCAGCCTGGCCGCACTTGTCTCACACCCAGGGCTGCGTTAGCTCCCATCCTCAGCCGTTCCAGGTTTGCCGTTCCCGGCCAAGGGATGTTTTCCTGTGCTCGGGCAGCCTTGTGCCATAGAATGGTTTGTGTGAGAAGGGCCCTTGAAGCCCATCCCACCCCTGCCATGGGCACGGACACCTTCTGCTGTCCCAGGCTGCTCCAAGCCCCCTCCAGCCCGGGTTTGAACAGTTCTGGGATGGGGCAGCCACAGCTGCTCTGAGCAGCCTGTGCCAATGCCCACCACCCTCAATGGGAAGAGCTCCTTGCTCACACCTCACCTCAACTGACCTGTTTCCAGGTCCCTGCCTCCTCGACTCCCCAAACCACAGCACACGCCCAGACAAGCCAGGCTCTTGCACAACCTGGCTCGCTCCTCCGGTGTTTATGTAACCCAGGAGCCTCAGGAGCAGCGACCTGTTTCCCTCCAGCCTGCTTATCAAAAACCCAAAGCAGGACAGCAGTGGGTATGGGCTCAGGGCAGGTGCTGGCACCACCCGGGAGCACATTCCAGCTGCCCCAGCACACGCAGCTCAGCTCACCTGGCCCCGGGCTGGAGAGCACCTCCGACAGGAATCCTGCTGCTCCTGGTCAGCTTCCATGCACAGCTGGAGCTGCAGAGGGAGATTCCCCTGGGAATGCCCAGCTCTTGGCTGTGCAGCAGCAGCATCAGCTGCCCACAAACACATCCCAGGACCCACAGAGCCCACTGCACACACTGGGCAGTGTTTGCCCCTTTTATGGCTGAAAATGACCCAGAAACACCCCCAGCGATGCTGCCTGTGCCGGGTGAATTGCCTCTCATGCACCTGGGAGTCCATTGCTAATGCGGGCTAATGAGGGCTAATGAGGGCTAATGAGCCCTCAGCTCTCACCCCGTGGCTTCCCAGCCTGGAGCTGCTCTGCCCATGGATCCCCACCCCAGGGTTTCCCACTGCTCCATCAGCCTCACACAGACCTGGCAGGGCTGTCTCAGTCCCAGGAGGAGAAACCCAGGCCAAGTGGCCGGGGAGTGAGGCAGCAGCAGGGTGGGGTGCTGGAAAGGGTCAGGGGTCTGTGCTGCACCCCTCCCTCCTGCTGCAGCCCTCCCTCCTGCTGCACCCTCCTACATCCTGCTGCATTCTCCCTCCTGCTGCATCCCTCCTACATCCCTCCCAGTGCATTCCTCCCCCACGGCATCCTTCCTGCCTCGCTCCCCTGTCCCGGGCTGAACCCAGAGAGGCGGATTCTGTGCCAGCAGAAGGGGCTGGGGAGGGTCCCTGGCTGCTGGCTCTGGAGGCAGGGGGACAAATCCCCGTCCCCTCCAGCAGCAGGGTCTGGGGAGCAACAGGGAGCATGTACAGGGGACAGTTTCCTCCTGCCTGTGGCAGCGCCTCAGGGATTGTGGTTTGGTTTAGGAATTAATCCTGAAAAGCCGAACATCAAACAATCCTTTAAAATCTCACTTTCCCGGTGGTTTGGTGTTCAGAACAGTGACACAATGACTGCAGCCCTGGTATCCAAGAGCTCCCCAGAGCCTGGCACCACATGAGCAAGCCAGATTTCTGCTATTCCACAGCCAATTTTATCATTACAGCAGAATTTTATTTTTTTCCTGAGCTGGTGTGTTCATAATGTGTGAAACCAGAAAAAGCAGGAATTCTTGCACTGAGGAACAGCAGGAAAAATACAGTGCAAAGGCCCTAGGTTTTGCCTGGCAGTGGAATGAGGGCGTTTCAAATGTCAAACCTGCTGAGCTTTGCTGCAGCTGAAGGAGCCCTTCCAAGGCGTCAGAGGTGTCACCGTGTTGGATTCGGTCTCTCTGTTCCAAGTGACTTCAGAAAATGGCAAAAATACGCCTTTAAGCCCCAGCCATTGGCAGCGTCGGCTGCACAAATAAATACACTTGTCATCACTTGATTTTTTTCCCATTTTCCAAGTTAAAAATGTTCCGGATGCCACCCGTTGGACCCATCCCTGGGTGTGCACACAATTAGCAGGGACACCAGGCCGGGCCCGGGACTGGGGGAGGTGTAAATCCGACCTCAGCATCGCTGCGCTCTGGCTAACTAAAATGCAGTTTAGAAAAAGTGTTTGTTTTTTTGGTTTTTTTTAAAAACCCAACAAATTAATCCGCCAAGAGTGAAGCAAATTAAATATCCAGTGGGAAAGCAGGTCCAGGACAAGGGCAGCTGGCGGGTGGTCACAGTGTGGGCAGCAGGGGGTGGCAGCGCCTGCAGTGCCCGGTGTGTCCCGAGGGATGGAGCAGCCGCTCCCCGCTCCCTCCCAGCCCCAGCGCCGGCGGGAGGGACGGTGGCCAGGGCAGGGTGGGCTGCTCGGAGAGTGAGACCCACTCTCGGAGCCCGGGCAGGGGGGCGGCTCAGCCCGGCACGGGCAGACCTGCTGGCACGCCTGGTCCCGGCTCAGCCCGCCAGGAGCGGGGTCTGGGGGCTCGGGGTGCCTCCCCACCCACAGCTGCGCTCTGAGACCCCCGGCCGTGCCCCGGGAACGTGCCAGGACACGGCACCGGTGGGATTCGCTCCAGGGTGGGCTGGAGAGCACCGAGGCTGGTGCACAGCCCCGGCCGCTCGCCGAGGGCACCGTGCACAGCTTGTCCCCGGCAGCGCCACTGCCGCGGGTGCAGACCTGGAGCAGGGCTGGATCCAGACCTGGAGCCGGGTTGGATCCAGACCTGGAGCCGGGTTTGGATGCACACCTGGGTCCGGGTTTGGATGCAGACCTGGGTCCGGGTTTGGATCCAGCCCTGGGTCCGGGTTTGGACCCAGACCTGGGTCCGGGTTTGGATCCGCGCTGCGGTCCCGGCGCCGCTGCGGGCTCGGCAGAAGCTGTCAGGGCTCATCCCGGCTCCTGGCTGCTGCGGGAAGCTCGTTAGCAAGCTGTCAGGGCAGGGAGCACGGGTGGATCGGAAGAGCAGAGCCGCTGTCGGAGCTGTTTGTTTTGGGCACGGATTTGGGAATCAGGAGCCGTGTCTGCAGTGAGCAGCGTGTGATGTCGGCCGTGAAGTGGAGGCAATTACAGCTCATGATTTGACAAAGCTGCTCCTGCTCCAGCGCTTGCACTGAGCTCCTTCAGCCCGGGCAGGGTCACTGCGGGCGGCTCCTTGCCCAGAGAGGAACCGGCTGGAAACCGAGCCGCGGGCAAAGGCTCTTCCCGCGGCTGGGGATGGCACTGCCGGAGCGCTCAGGATCCTCGCAGGGACCCTCCAGCCCCGGTGCCGTCACTGGGTCCTGCAGGGCTGGATGGGCAGCCCCAGAGGGCCCCTGCTCCAGCCCTGCTGTGGCTCTGCTATATCCCTGCTCCATCCCTGCTCCATCCCTGCTCCTCCCCACCTCCTAACGTCAGTGGTGAATATAAAACAGCAGCAACAACAACCACCAGCCTGTGATCTCATTTGCAGCCCTCAGTGACAGCACTGAATGAGCCAAAAAAGGGAAAGTGGTTTTAATTAAAACTATTGCTGGAAGAGAATTGTGATTAACTGATGTCATGCATTAAAATTACAAATCCTGGGAGTGTAAGTGACAGATAAAATAGCACAAATTGGTTACAACTCCATTTACTTAAAAAAAAAAAAAAACAAAACCCCAAAACCAAAACAGCTGGAAGCAGGGACATGGCTCATTATTACAAATTAATTAGTTGGGGGGTTCAGGCAGAGGTGCCGTGGTGCCAGCTGAGGTGCAGGACGTGTCTGTGCCCAGCTATGCCCTCCCTGGAGCTGACAGTGCAGGGCTCATGTCCCCGTGCTGGTGAGGAGCCAGGGGCTGCCCAGTGGGTCTGGGGGCACTGGGGTCTGCTCACGGCTGCTCTGGGGGCCACAAGACCCCCTAAGTGACAGCACGGTGCTGGCACCAGCAGCACAGCACGGGGAGGCTGCTGAGGGGCTGTCAGGAGCAGCCCCGTGAAGCTGCAGTGTTTGCCCACACCACGCTGGGTTTCTATTTTTTGTAATTCCCCTCGTTTGACACATTTTGATGATGTTTCCATCCCGGTTGCCATGGAGACTCGCGTCCAGTTCCCCACTGCTCTGTACATCCCCCTCTCCGGTGCTGGCACAGGAGTCACAAAGGCCCCGTGGTGTTCCCAGCAGCCTGGTGGGGCCAGCAATGGCTTTGCGCCTGCAGCTGCCCCCAGCCTTCCCACCCCGCCTTCCAGCACTGATGCTTGGCAATTCCATCGAATCCCAGATTGGTTCGGGTTCAGGGACCCTAAATCCCACCCAGTGCCAGCCCTGCCCTGGCAGGGACACCTCCCACTGTCCCAGGCTGCTCCCAGCCCCAGTGTCCAGCCTGGCCTGGGTGCTGCCAGGGATCCAGGGCAGCCCCAGCTGCTCTGTTGTGGATGAAAACTCACGCCATGTGTCTGAGCAAGGACTGCAGCCAAAGCCTGAGCAATTCTGCTGGGACAGTGGCCAGGCTCCCAGGCCAGGATTGTCCCTGCTCTGACAGGATCACACGCCGAGGAGTGCAGTGACACGTTGGAGCAGCCCCTGGCAGCCCAGCCCTGCAGGCAGAGCGGCTTGCCCAGTGCCAGCCCGCTGCCAGCCCACTCCCCAGCATGCCCTGGAGATGCTCTGAGGCCGGGGACGGGCAGCCCTGACCCCGATGAGCCCAGCGGGCGCACCCATCATCACCCACTCTGCAGTGAGGGCAGGGCTCGCCCGGGGCCCCTCGGTCCCTGCAGAGGTGGCAGAGATGGCAACTCGGGGTCGGCGAGCCCCGAGTGTGTGCGCTCCGGGTTCAGCCCGGTAGGGCCCCGCCTGCTTTTGGGGGTGCAAGGAGCCGGCCCGGAGCTCGGAGCAGGGATTGCTGCTGACCCCGGCCCGGACGCGGGAGGGCAGCCGGGCACCGCCAGCCACCTCCGGGGTGCCCGGGGCTGGTCCCGCCCGGGCACCGAGCTGGGGCTGACGGCGAGTCCGGCTGGCTGAGCACATTCTGGTGCAGATTACATCGATGTTCTCAGGAAGACGGGCTGTCACATCTCATCTCATTCTGCATTCCTGCTGTGCTCTCCGCACGCCCTGCCCCGCCGCGGCAGCACGCAGGGTGCCAGCACTGCCCGGGCTGTGGGAAAGGGTTAATTGTGCCCGGGGCTGGGGCACCATGGGGGGCACCCCAAAGCCACTGCCATGCTCACGGTGCCACCAAAGTCACCACGAGGCTCGGGGTCCCACCAAAGCCACCGCAGCACTCATGGGGCAGCACCCAGGCTTGGCAGGCAGCCACGGGGCTGGGAGCTGCCTCAGTCCCTGAACCACAGCAACAGCAAAAGGAGGGACAGAGTTCTCCCAAAACAGAAGGTGAATGTGTAGCTGGAGGTGCCAGGGCAGGAGAAGAGCAGTTCAGGGCACAGGCACACCGTGCACAGCCGCTGCTCTCCAAATATCCATGGACTGGGAGAGTACAGGAGAGCCGGAGAGAGAACGTTTACCAGGGCCTGGAGTACCAGGACATGGGGCATGGCTTCCCCCTGCCAGAGGGCAGGGTTAGGTGGGGTTTGGGAAAGAATTCTACCCTGTGAAGGGGGTGAGGCTCTGGCACAGAGTGCCCAGAGAAGCTGTGGCTGCCCCTGGATCCTTGGAAACGCGCAGGGTCAGGTTGGACGGGGCTTGGAGCACCCTGGGATAGTGGAAGGTGTCCCTGCCAATGCAAGGGTGGGATGAAATGAGATTTAAGGTCCTTTCCAGCCCAAACTCTTCTGGGATTCACAGATTTATTCACCTGAAAAATTGTATACAATCCAGGGACAATGAACAGGGCTCTGTCAATCCTTTGCCTTTTAGCCCAAAACAGAGCACTGCTGATCCACAAAATACTCCTTGTCACCACCTAGATCAGCTGATTCTGAAACGGGTCTTTAATCAGGATCTTCCCTGCCCATCCATTTACAAACTTCCCTGGCACACACGGATTCTTGCAGCAACCAAAATATCTGGCTGGTCCCAGCCCCCATGTCACTCCAAGGAAATTTCCCCACCCTCCTCAGCCCCTTGGGATGGGACCTGCCCGCCCCCCAGACACGGAACTGTCAGCGCAGGTGGAGCAGGGAGAGAAATGGATGCACCTCCCCGCTCTGCTCCCAGAACAATTCCAAGATTCACCCTTCCCTGGCTGGCTGTGCTCATGAATAAACACCGCCGCTAACAACCCTTTACCTCGGCCCCAGGGAGGCATTTTTGCAATTTCTTGCTAGAATCCCTCTAAATGCATCGCTTCCCCGCTCCCCCGCGGAGATGCTCGCACTAGCAGGAGCCGCTGGGCTGCGGCGTGCCGATGGCAGCGAGTGAATCCAAATTCCACGGCGCTCACCTGCCCCCGGCGCGGCACCAGCCGCGCTGCAGCCCGCAAAGCACGGCTCTGCCTGCCAAGGAGCAGCAGCACAGCGAGAAGATGAGGAGACAAGTGCCGTCGTGCCTGTGCTGCTGCTAGTGGGACACAGCACGGCGTCCGGGATGCTGCTCCGGCACCGGGAAATGCGGCACTGGGAATGCGGTTCAGCTAGCCAGCCCACCGCCCGGGCAGCACCCCGGGGCAGCGGGAGCCCTCTTCCCATCCGCCAGCCTGGCTGAGCCCCCAGCCCTGGCCCCAACACCGCTGGGATGCACTGGGTACCCTGGCACAGAGCCTGGTGGGAGCATTCACTGCCATCCCCTCAGCCAGCGGGAGGCACCGGGGTGCCGAGATGTCCCCAGGTACCGGGATGTCCCCAGGTGCCGGGATGTCCCTGGGTACTGGAATTCCCTCCGTACTGGGATGTCCCTGGGCACCGGGATGTCCCCAGGTACCGGGATGTCCCTGGGTACCAGGATGTCCCTGGGTGCCGGGATGTCCCTGGGTACTGGGATGTCGCCAGGTACAGGGATGTCCCTGGGCACCGGGATGTCCCCAGGCACCGGGATGTCCCTGGGTACCAGGGTGTCTCCAGGTACCGGGATGTCCCTGGCTAGCCGGATACCCTCAGGTACTGGGATGCACTGGGGTAGCAGAAAGTGCCTGGGTACCAGGATTCCCTCTGGTACCAGGATGTCCTTGGGTACCAGGATGTCCCTGGGCACCAGGATGTCCCTGGGCACCAGGATTCCCTCAGGAAGCAGGATTCCCTCAGGTACCACGATGTCCCCGGGTACCACGATGTGCTCTGTTGCCCTCATGCCTGGAAGTGGCACGGTGGGGTACCGGGATGTCCCCAGGTACCGGGATGTCCCTGGGCACCGGGATGCCCTCAGGTACTGGGATGTCCCCAGGTACCGGGATGTCCCTGGGTACCGGGATGTCCCCAGGTACCGGGATGTCCCCGGGTACCAGGATGTCTCCAGGTACCGGGATATCCCTGGCTAGCCGGATACCCTCAGGTACTGGGATGCACTGGGGTACCAGAAAGTGCCTGGGTACCAGGATTCCCTCTGGTACCAGGATGTCCTTGGGTACCAGGATGTCCCTGGGCACCAGGATTCCCTCAGGAAGCAGGATTCCCTCAGGTACCACGATGTCCCCGGGTACCACGATGTGCTCTGTTGCCCTCATGCCTGGAAGTGGCACGGTGGTGAGGGAGGGTGGCGCAGACCCCAGCCCCCGCGAGCCCCCTTTGCCCGAGGGTCCCGGGGGTGGGATGAGTGCCCGCGGCTCCCTCCCGTGCCACGGGGGCGCTGCGTGTCCCGGCCGTGCGGGAGCAGGCAGCCTGGCTCTGCGGATAGCAATCTGTCAGGGCTCCTCACCGGCGCGGCTCGGAAAGCCCTGCAGGCAGGTGCAGGTGCCACATCAATATGTCAGCGCTCTGATGACGAGTTCATAATATTTTCTGCTTGCATTCCACTGTCTCCGTGTATTAGCAAACAGGCGTCTCCCAGCGCTGCTCGCCAGAGCCAGGGGTTGGGATTTAATAACAAAATCGTCGTGGTAAATCATTAGTTGGTGATTCAGCATGGAAATGCCTCATTAGCACTTCAGCATGTGCACTGTGTGACTTATGAAAACCTCTGAATTATGACTAATTAAGTGCAGGCCAAAAAAATAAACCAGATCAGAACAATAGTCAGGATAAAATAAAATAAAACCAAAATAAATATAAATCCAAAATTAAAATAAAATAAAATAAAATAAAATAAAATAAAATAAAATAAAATAATAAAGGAATAAAATGTATGAGCCACCAAAACTGGTGCACAGTGGGAGGAGAATCCACGTGCACAAGGTCAGAATGGAACACTGCACAGAGAGATGGTGTTGCTTGGGAAGATTCCTCCATCCTGAAGCACTGGGATACAGAGCAACATCAACCTCTAATTAACAGAAGTTTTAAAACCTTCAGCATGCTAATTAACTGCTATATTAATCACAATAACTTGTGGACCGGCACATTCAAAGCCCTCTCCAATCAAACCCATTTTGCTGTGCAATGCTTGATCCCACACATCTGGTGACTGGGCACTCTGTGCCTGCTTGGCTTCTCTTGGCACCGAGGCACGGCGTTCCTGCACCTCCCCAAACCCGGGATGTCACCCCCGGCAGCCCCACGGGGCTCGCTGGGGTTCCCATGCTGGTCTCAGTCCGTCACTGGGGAGCCAGGGATGCTGAGTGAGCCTCTCACCCTAAGAAAGGCTCTAAAAATAAGCTCCTAATACACTCTTGCATCCTGTCAAGGCTTTAAATAGCTGCTTGGAGTTCAAATTTTAAAAACTGTTGAGCTCACATCATTTATGACAACTTGGGAGCCAAAAATAAATGGGAATGAGGAAAGAGGAGGAGCCCGTCCCCCGGCGCAGCCACCGGGGAGAAGCACCCGTGGGCTGAGCCCACGTGCAGCCAGAGTCCCTGGAGCCTCAGGGGACTGGGCTGGGGGACAGGGCTGCTCTGGGGGTCACCCAGCCTGGGGGTGCCCCTGGCCAAGCCCTGTGCCCAGCTGCAGGCACTGGCAGTGTTTGTCCCGTGGGGCAGGGGCACAAGGGGGCTTTGGCTGGGAAATGGAGTCTGGCTCGAGAGCCAGGGAGGGTCCCTGGAATGAGCCAAGGAGCGTCTGACTGCACCAGCTCCTCGTGATGCCGGCCCATTGTCAAGATATTCTTTTATCCTATAGAATATCAGACTCTAATGCAGTTTGTAATTGGAAAAGTGCAGGGAGCGCTCGCTCAGCTCGGCTCCAGAGACACCTGCAGCACAGCTGTGCACTGCTCTGCCTGCCAGAGACACTCTGAGCTCGGGAGAGGGGAAAACAGCTGCCAAATCACAGAATTCCAGAATGGCGTGGGCTGGAAGAGATCTCATGAACCCCCTTGTTCCACCCCTGCCATGGCAGGAACACGTTTCCCTGTCCCAAGTGCTCCCAGCCCCGGTGTCCAGCCTGGCCTTGGGCACTGCAGGGATCCAGGGGCAGCCCCAGCTGCTCTGGGCACCTGTGCCAGGGCCTGCCCACCCTGCCAGGGAACAATTCCAAGTTCCCAATCTCCCATCCAGCCCTGCCCTCTGGCAGTGGGAGCCATTCCCTGTGTCCCATCACTCCAGGCCCTTGTCCCAGTCCCTCTCCAGCTCTCCTGGAGCCCCTTCAGGCCCTGCCAGGGGCTCTGAGCTCTCCCTGGATCCTGCTCCTCTCCAGGTGAGCACCCCCAGCTCCGCCAGCCTGGCTCCAGAGAGGCTCCAGCCCTGCAGCAGCTCCGTGGCCTCGCCTGGTCTCACTCCAGCAGGTTGTACCTCGCTTTCCAAACGCCCACCCGAGGCCAGGGGTGACCCCTGTGTGACCCAGGGCTGTCCCCCCAAGCCCTGGGCACTCAGGCTGGCTGCCATCCCGGCGTGGGGCAGGTCCTGGGCTGTGACCCCCCTGTGCCAGTCCAGCCTGCCCAGGCAGTGCCAGCCATGTGCGCCAGGCTGTGAGCAACCGCCGCTCCCGGGCTTTCCAGAAATACTCTGCTCTCTGCTCACTGACCTTTGCTCCTTTATTCAATTTGCAGTCTTCTGGAAAGCCCAGAAACGCGGAGGATGCCCTGACACTGGCGTCAGGGAGGAGGCTGGGACAGCGCTGGGGCCGCCTGCCTGCAGCAGAGAGCACAGGGCTGTGCAGGGAGGGGCTGCGGGCACAGGGCAGGGGCTCGGAGTGCTGGGGAGGGGCTGTGAGTGCTGGGCAGGGGCTGGGAGGGCTGGGGAGGGGCTGTGAGTGCTGGGCAGGGGCTGGGAGGGCTGGGGAGGGGCTGTGAGTGCTGGGCAGGGGCTGGGAGGGCTGGGGAGGGGCTGTGAGTGCTGGGCAGGGGCTGGGAGGGCTGGGGAGGGGCTGTGAGTGCTGGGCAGGGGCTGGGAGGGCTGGGGAGGGGCTGTGAGTGCTGGGCAGGGGCTGGGAGGGCTGGGGAGGGGCTGTGAGTGCTGGGCAGGGGCTGGGAGGGCTGGGGAGGGGCTGTGAGTGCTGGGCAGGGGCTGGGAGGGCTGGGGAGGGGCTGTGAGTGCTGGGCAGGGGCTGGGAGGGCTGGGGAGGGGCTGTGAGTGCTGGGCAGGGGCTGGGAGGGCTGGGGAGGGGCTGTGAGTGCTGGGCAGGGGCTGGGAGGGCTGGGGAGGGGCTGTGAGTGCTGGGCAGGGGCTGGGAGGGCTGGGGAGGGGCTGTGAGTGCTGGGCAGGGGCTGGGAGGGCTGGGGAGGGGCTGTGAGTGCTGGGCAGGGGCTGGGAGGGCTGGGGAGGGGCTGTGAGTGCTGGGCAGGGGCTGGGAGGGCTGGGGAGGGGCTGTGAGTGCTGGGCAGGGGCTGGGAGGGCTGGGGAGGGGCTGTGAGTGCTGGGCAGGGGCTGGGAGGGCTGGGGAGGGGCTGTGAGTGCTGGGCAGGGGCTGGGAGGGCTGGGGAGGGGCTGTGAGTGCTGGGCAGGGGCTGGGAGGGCTGGGGAGGGGCTGTGAGTGCTGGGCAGGGGCTGGGAGGGCTGGGGAGGGGCTGTGAGTGCTGGGCAGGGGCTGGGAGGGCTGGGGAGGGGCTGTGAGTGCTGGGCAGGGGCTGGGAGGGCTGGGGAGGGGCTGTGAGTGCTGGGCAGGGGCTGGGAGGGCTGGGGAGGGGCTGTGAGTGCTGGGCAGGGGCTGGGAGGGCTGGGGAGGGGCTGTGAGTGCTGGGCAGGGGCTGGGAGGGCTGGGGAGGGGCTGTGAGTGCTGGGCAGGGGCTGGGAGGGCTGGGGAGGGGCTGTGAGTGCTGGGCAGGGGCTGGGAGGGCTGGGGAGGGGCTGTGAGTGCTGGGCAGGGGCTGGGAGGGCTGGGGAGGGGCTGTGAGTGCTGGGCAGGGGCTGGGAGGGCTGGGGAGGGGCTGTGAGTGCTGGGCAGGGGCTGGGAGGGCTGGGGAGGGGCTGTGAGTGCTGGGCAGGGGCTGGGAGGGCTGGGGAGGGGCTGTGAGGGCAGGGCAGGGGGCTGTGAGTGCCGGGACAGGACTCTGAGTGCAGGGACGGGACTCTGGACACACATCCCCTGTTTTGCTCTTCCCGAATGCTCCCGGAGCCGACCCCTCTGCAGTGACGATGCTCCGAGGGGCAGCCGGAGCGCCGGGCACGCTGCAGCTCCTCACCCTCCTCCTGCAACAGCTGAGTAGGAGGTTATGGAAAAAACACGTTTTCCCAAATCCCAGCACTTTCTGCTGCAGCTCTTGGCTCTGGCTCCACCTGCACCTTATGGCACAGCTCAGCGAGGGCCCGGCAGGGTTCTGCTATTTCGGCTGAGCTTGGAAAAGCAAGTTTGGCATTGGGGGTGCATCAGCTCTGCCCCCTCAGGGTGGTGGGTACCGGGCTGGGATGGCACCACGCTGGTAACCAGCTGGGTATGGACAGGTTTGGGTCAGATCTTGGCAAGAAATTCTTCTCTGTGAGTGTGGTGAGGCCCTGGCACAGGGTGCCCAGAGCAGCTGGGGCTGCCCCTGGACCCCTGGCAGTGCCCAAGGCCAGGCTGGATGGGGTTTGGAGCACCTGGGACAGTGGAAGCTGTCCCTGCCATGGCTGGGGTGGGATGAGGTGGTCCATGACGTCCTTTCCAACCCAAACCATTCCAGGATTCTGTGATCCTCTTGCAGTTCCTAAACCTGAGTGTTAAAAGGCAGCATGCCACAACAGCAGATCAACGTGGATGGCAAAACGAACCTTAATAAGGAATAATTTACCCTCTAGGGGAAAAAATGCCAAACGGAAGCGTGTGGTACTCCCAGCCCATGCCAGTGCAGTCAGAGATGTCACAGTTGTCACTCACCCCACAGCAAACACCCCCTGAGCCACGGGGGCAGAGCCCAGGGCACCGCGACCGCCGCCACAGAGCCCATGGGGCTGTGGGAATCCCACACGGGAAACCCCAGTGGGACATCAGGTGGGAAACGTGTCCGTGGGAACAGAGAGACAATCCCGAGCACACCAGTCGAGCAGGAGCCGAGCCTCGGGGTGTGAGTGGGGCATCAAGAGCAGCGGGAGGAGCCGTGAGATGCGCGGGGCCAGAGACTGTGGGGTCACAGATTGTGGGAACAGAGCTGTGTAGGGTCAGAGCCATGCAGGGTCAGAGTTATGCAGGGTCAGAGATTGCGGGATCAGGGCTGTGTGGGGTCAGAGTTATGCAGGGTCAGAGCCGTGTGGGGTCAGAGCCGTGTGGGGTCACAGATTGTGGGGTCAGGGCTGTGTGGGGTCAGAGTTATGCAGGGTCAGATCTCTGTGGGGTCAGGGCCGAGCGGGTCCGAGCCGCGCGGGGCAGAGCCGTGCCAGCACAGCCCATATTTAGGTGACATCCAGCGGCTGCGGGAAGCAGTGCAGCCCCACCGCCACCGCGGGCACCTCGCCAGGGCAGAAGCTGCGGCTGCCCCTTCCCTGGAAGCGTTTAAGGCCGGGCGGGACGGGTTTTGGTGTTGGCGGAAGGTCTGGGTCAGATCCTGCTCGTGTCGGGGGGCTGGAACGAGGCGGCGTGTGGGGTTCCTTCCAGGCAGTAGAGCACAGACCCAAGCTGGAGCTTCGGGGAGCTCAGTCTGCTGCCAGTCCTGGCACACCGCCCCGAGGTGCCCACAGGACAGGAGGCTGCTGCCGTCTGGGGGGCTGCTGGGACGCGCCAGGGCCCTCGGCACCCTCAGGGGTCCCAGCCGGCTGCTCCGAGCCGGCAGAGGGATGAGTTCGGAGGTATTTGCAATTTCCTCCCAGCTCAGGGGGGTTCCCGGCCCGCCAGGCCTCCCCCCCTCTGCAGCGGCAGCGGGAGAGCTCTGAGCGTTTAACAGCAGAGCTGGGGGACAGGCAGCGCTAACAAACCTCTGATGGGAGCAGCAGGGGCAGACGTGCCCTTGGCACACAAGGCACCGGCCCCTTGTGCCTGCCGCAGAGCCGGGAGCCAGGAGGTGACGGGACAGTCCCAGCCCTGCAGGTCGGGGGCCCGGTGGGATGTCCCAGCCCCACTGCTCAGCCCCGGCCCCTCGCTCCCTGCCCGGGGGCAGCAGCCCCTGTGCCACCACGGGAACGAGCAGCCTGTGCCAAGCGGCCCGTTTGGGGAGCAGCCTTGTTTACTCTGGAATGTTCACATCCCGGGAGCCGCTCAGCTACATAATCACCAAAACCAACACGGGACCCGCGTCTTTGTGCTTGCCCAGCGCCGCTCAGGGACATCAAAGCCTTGGCTCGGGCCGCAGCCAGCCCCGCGGGCCCTGTCTGGCTGCTGCCGTGCCCGGAGGGAGCCGGCGCTGCCGGGGCGGGTGGCAGAACCCTGGGAGCCGCCAGCAGTGCTGCGGGGCCGGGCTGGCTGTCCCCGGAGCGCTGGCTTTCCCAAAACCGCCTGAGAGTCCTCACAGCTGGGAGGAGAAGGGCTGTGGCCATGCCTGGCTTAAGCCGGGGGTCTTTGGGCAGGGGGAGTTTGGGCAGGGGGTGCTTGTTGGACACGGACCCCTGGCACGAGTAGCTTGCTCTCACAACCCTTTGCTGTTCCCTGGTTTGTCCAACTCCTCTCTCCCACACCATCCAGAACACAGACGTGATTGTCATCATCTCCCCCTCTCTCCCACCTGTGGGGTGGCTCTGCTGGGCCATGGGCAAAGGACAGTGTGCCAGCCCCGGGGGACACAGGTGGCACAGCGCTGGCAAGCACCTCCAGCTGCCTCCCTGCTCCACGTGCTGGGTGTGCTGGGCCCACCACCACCGTTTGTCCTTTGAGCAGCAAATAAACCTGGACCAAAACCAGAAGGAATTGTGGCCACAGCCACTCGGAGCCCACAGCCAACACAGGCCTTGATGTCCCACGGGTGCAGGAGTTCCCACAGCTCACTGTCCTCCAACAGGAGCTGCAGAGGTGTTCTAGTTTGAAAAAAAAAAAAAAATGCTATTTCCACCTGCAATGTCATCCTGTGCTCGTTCCATGCTTGGGAAAGGGTAGCAAAGCCCTGGGAAGCAGTGAGTGAGGAGGAAGGAGACGCTGGGAGGAGGACAGGGAGGATGTAATTCAGGCACCTGAATCAGCCCAAGGCACTGGTATTGACAGCTGCTTTGTCACCTCCACCCTTCTCTCTGCCGCTGCCAGACACCGGGTGCATCCACAGGATGCAAGTCCCTGGCCGTAGGGCAGCTGAGCCAGGACGACCTGCCTGGCACAGCCCGGAGCTCCGGGGCTTTGCGCGCCGCTGACTCACACCGGGAGAATCTCCGGCCCAGCCCGAGTCCCCTCGCGGCTGCCCCGGGGCCCAGGCCCGCCCCGAGGGGCCCGGGGCCACGGCAGGCTCACACATGCCCCAGCTGGGAGGGGAGAGCTGCCCTGCCCGCTCCGGGCTCAGCACTGCAGCTGAGAACAGGAGGGCTGGGGCGCTCCGGGTCAGGGCGCTGTGGCCAGGGCTGGGCAGGGCCCCAGACATCCTTGGCTCTGCTGTGTGGCAAAGAGTGCCCACGCCTGCCCAGGACACAGCAGGCTCAGCTGCTCTCCCCGGGCATGGGAATGGAGGAACCGCTCAGGAGGGATGTGAAGGACGTGGGAACGTGGTGACACGGGTGGAGCAGCCCTGGGGCACAGGACGGGGTGTCACCACTGGCACAGGCGCCCCAACACCTCTCTGAGCAGCTGGAGCAGGAACAGCGGTACCAGACCCTTCCCTGCCACTGCGATGGGCTTTCCTGCCTCTCGGGAATGGGGCACCGCCACCCATGTCCCCCGGCACGGCGGCAGTGCCGGGCTGGGGTCCGTGGCGGCTGTGGGTGCCTTTCTGCAGCGTCAGACGAATCCGCCCGGCTGCACCCCCGCGATTTTTTCAGCTTAATCCGGCGGCGGGCAGGTCCCACCCGCGCCCCGCCGGCCGGGTGCCGGCTCAGCCCCGGGGGGACGGTCCCTCCCCGCAGGGAGGGGACTGAGTTATGAAAGTTGTCAATGGGGAGTGTCCGGGGGGCTGGAGCAGAGGCAGCCCAGGGGCGCGGGGCACTCGCTGCGGGCAGCGCGGCCAGGCTGGGCTGCGGCACCCCGAGGTCCCCGGGACACCCTCTGCCTCCCGCAGACAGCGCCGGCCGCGACAAGGGGCGCTGGGTGACACCCCGACCTCGGTCCCCTCGCGGCGCAGCGCAGCTCCCGGCTTCCTGCGGCTCGCACCGCAGCTCCAGCGGAGCCTCCCGAGGCCGCTCTCGTGCCCTTATCACTTTTCCAGCCCAGCTTCTGCACTCTGACTGTTGGACGGAGAACTGATAAGGGTACGCGAGTGACACGAGCGACCGTCCTGACGCGCTGGCCCCTGCTGGCCCCGGGCTATCCCGGCTCCAGCTGCAGCAGCAGCCCCAGACGTGGGCTCGGGACAAACCGGCCGCAGAGCAAACGCCGGGGACACACAAGTATCTTTTTTCGCTAAAACCTGGCGGATCCCGTCACTCCGGGATTTTCCCTTTCAGCGTCTGCAGCAGGTCTCCAGCAGGAAAATGCATCTTTTTGGAAGAGGTCTTGAAATGCTTTTTAATGCGTTACTGTTTGCTTGTGTTTCAGTGAAGTTAGCTGGGAATTCTTTGGGATCAACGTAAAGAATCGTTACAAAAGTAAGAAATGAGTGTAAAACTCCCGTGCTTTCCTGTGCCTGGAATTGTTCCCCTTTAAAGCTACTTATTCCCAACATTTCCCTGGGTTTCTAGGTGAGTTCCTGCCAGCCACCTCCAGGCACAGCAGTCGGAGGAGATGATGAGCACTGCAGAGGGACAAGGGCAGCGAACCCCAGGATGAGGTAAGGGGGTGTCTGTGCTCCCATCCCCCTTGGGGTGCTGCAGCTCACATCCCACCCAGCCTGGGGCTGCCGGGGGTCCCACAGAGGCTGCCCCTGCACGACAAACCGATGCTCTAAAGCACCTTGGGATCCCTTCCAAAATGTCCATCTTCTTCCCAGTTTTCCAGCTATTCCCACCAGTCAGATCTTTCCTGTCCCCACTGAAGGGTTCTGCAGAGTGAGTGCCAGCACGCTGGCATTCTGGGGTGCTTGCCCAGGGATGCAGGCTGGGAGGAGAGGAAAGAGCCAGCACCAGCACGGGGAGCAGGTTTCTTCCCCCAGAGGATACAGCCCGGCCTGGCCGAACCCCACCGAGTGCTGCAGCCCCACGGGGCTCCCCAAAGCACTGCCACCCCCACAGACCTGCCCTGCAGCTCCCTGCACACCCTGCTGCTTGACAAGACTGGAGGGGACCCCCGAGCCCCACGCGGGTGGGTGTCCCAGATCCCCAAATTCCCAGGGGCAGGCATCAGGGCAGGGAGCAAAGTGGAGGAGCAGCTCCGTGTCAGGCACTGCACGCACATGGCCTGGGGAGGGGATGCACCCCTAAACCCACCCCTAAAGATGCACCCCCTAAACCCAGAGCCCCCTGCTCCTGACCCCTGGCTTGGCCCCAGACACTGACTCAGCCCCAATGGGAGTCTCGGCCCCCCAGGCTCGTTGCCACATTGCCACAGTGGTGCCACACTGCCGCGTGCCAGGCACGGCTCCCTTCTCCCTCTGCAGCCCTTTGGGGAGAGCTGGGCCGTGCCCGGGGCTCCCCCGGCTGTGGATGGCACCACAGCAGCCCTGCCACGCCCGGGACCGAGCGCTGTGCCGAGCCAGTCCCGGCCATGAAACCCGAGCAGCCTCTTGGAGCACAGAAGGAGGGGTCAGTGTTTGGGACAGGCTCTGCCACCCCTCGTCGATGGCTTTTTGTCCCGCCCGTGACTCCAGACCCAGGCCAGCTGGGCAGGATGTGACCCCACCGAGCCTCAGCTCTGGGCACACACCACAGTGGGCTCGGAGCACTTGGGGGTCCCAGGACTGCTCTACACACAGCCCACGCAGCCCCTCGACTGCTCCGGGAGGTGTGGAGGTGGCGGTGGACCCACAAAATGAAGTGAGAAAAGACGAGGGTCGTCCCCACCACCCCACCCTGACCTGGTCGAGGGACAGAACTGGAGCGGCCATGGCATCCCTCGGCACTGGGGGCTTCCCCGGGAGCACCAGGAGCTTCCGGGAGCCCCAAACTGGCCAGGGTGGGTGCCCGAAGCTACCGGGAACCCTAAACGGGTGGGAGCCCCAGATGCGAGTGCCTGCGTTCTGGCAGCCGCTTCTGCATGAGGGGTTCATCGAGGGGCCGGGACCTCGCGTGATCCCTCTGCAAACAGCCGCCGGCGGCTTGTCAGTGTGTGTTTGGCTTTCCCCCGTGGCAGGTGGGGTGATCAGCCATGAAAAGGCGGCTTAGCGCCACCGGAAAACTCCTGAGGCAGCCGAATTCCCCGGCCGGCCGCGGGAGCCGGGGCACGGGGCGCGGTGGCTGAGCCAGCACCGGGGCCGCGCCGCTTCTCGCCCTGAGCACGTAGCCCTGATATTGAAGTCCCGAATAGGAAATTCCACTTCTTCAGGAAAAAAAAAACAACACAGCAGCCGGATATTTCATAAGTGCCCCGGCGGACATGAAAGCCGCACCAGGAAATTTCACTCAGCAGAGATATTAAAGCTGATGCAGCCCTTGGGGCAGCCGGGGCCAAGCACCCGGAGCCCGGCACAGGGCGAGGGAAGGCTGCGGGGACACGCGTGTGCGCATTGCACCGTCCCTCGTGTCGCTGTCGCCGCCAGCCCCGCCTCAGCCCCAGCGATGGCAGCGGGGCTCGGGGGCCGAGGGCGCAGGGTCCGGGCACGCACAGCACACACGCAGGGCAGCAGCCGAGCCCAGCCGGGCCCAGGGCAGGGTCCCGGGGGGCTGCCCTGCGCTGGGGGCCCTGCCAGCCCAGGGAAGGGCAGCGGCGCTGGCCCGGCACAGCACAGCATCGCTCACCCCCCGCTGCCGCCCCCGCAGGCACCGAGCGCGGCTAATTGCAGGTTATTGCTCTGCTCTGTCATCAAACAGCCCTCCGTTCTCTTCCGACACGCGCTCCGAGGAGTGCAAACTCGGATCTTCTCCTGCCTCCGCTCGGCGCCTCCGAGCTGCCAGCAGCGCGGCACACCGCGGCTGCGGTGCCACCCGGGCAGAGGCGTGCTTGGGGCTCGGAGGGACCTTAAAGCCCGTCTCATCCCACCCCTGCCATGGCAGGGACACCTTCCTCTATCCCAGGGTGCTCTAATCCCTGCCCAGCCTGGTCTGGGACACTGCAGGGATCCAGGGGCAGCCCCAGCTGCTCTGGGCACCTGTGCCAGGGCCTGCCCGCCCCGCCAGGGAACAATTCCTCATTCCCAATACCCCCTCCATCCCTGCCCTCTGGCAGTGGGAGCCATTCCACCTTGTTCTGGCATTCCATGCCTTGTCCCCAGTCCCTCCCTGGCGCTCCTGGAGTCCCTTCAGGCAGTGGAAGGAGCTCTAAGGTATTCTCAGAGCTTTCTCTTCTCCAGGCTGAAGGCATTTCATCCCTCAGCTTTGGCTGAGTCAGGATCCAGCAGCCCAGATGCTGGGCTTTATCTGCAATTCAGCCTGGAGCCCCACACCTCTGCCATTCCCAGGGACCAGGCACTGACTTTTCCTGTTGCTGTTCCCTGTGGGGATTCCTCAGAACTGGGAATTAAACACAACCCAAAGAGCACTGTAATGGCTTCTCAAGAGACAATGAGTTTCTAAAATTAACAAAGCAAAATAAGAGAATGGAATATTTTTGCATTGATTTTCTTGCCATGAATATTTATAAAACTTAGTTTAATAACATTAAAAAAATACAGGACAGTGCTGGGTGAGAGCTGCATCCCCAGCCCATGGCAAGGCACACACTGGACCTCAGCACCTGTGCCCTGCCAGCATCAGAGCTGCAGCACTGATTCCAGGAGCTCAGAGCTGGGAATCACCTATCCAAAGCCCAGGAAACCCCCAGAAAGACCCCCAAAACCACAAGGAATTTATCACCCATTGCTACAAGCAATAAACACAATGCCCAGAGAGTCCAAGCATTTTTGTCTCCCTGCCCCATCACAGCACAATCTCACCTTAATTGGTAAATAATCACACAAATTGCATTTTCACTCCATCCCTTCCGTGCCTGCCCAGAGCAGCTGTGGCTGCCCCTGGATCCCTGGAATGTCCAAGGCCAGGCTGGACAGGGCTGGGAGCACCTGGGACAGTGGGAGGTGTCCCTGCCATGGCAGGGGTGGCCCTGGGGGGATTTAAGGTCCTTCCAACCCAACCCGTTCTGGGATTCAGTGATTCACCCATCCCAGCACAAGTGGCCTCATCCTCTGCCTCCTGCAGAGATTCACTCCCTCCTGCCGGGATCTGGTGATTCCCACCCTGGTATCAAGGGCATTTCCAGCCTTTTGAGGTAAGGGGTGCTCTGCCGTCCCTCTGGAGCACACCCAGGGCAAAGCCCACCGTGGAGGTGTGAGAATGTGCAGATTACCAAGGGGAAATCGAGTAGGGAGAGAGATGTGTTGTCAAGGCAACAGCAACTGCAGGACTGGGAGAGGGAAGGGGGGGAACAGGGGTGCCCGGGGGTGCGGTGGTGGACACAGGGGCACAAGAAGCCAAGGGTGAGGACAGGGAGAAAAACACTACCCTCTGCCCCTCTGCCCACCAGGACAGCTGCCAGCCCTGCTCCCAGCGAGGGAGGAAGGTCCAGAGCATCCCCAGAGCATCCCCAGAGCCCATCAGCTGCACGCTGCCCAGCCCCACAGCCCAGCTCCCAGGGCCCAGCAAGGGACAGAAGCTGCCACTCTCCAAGGCCCAGCAATTGAGCAATGCCACCTCAAAAAGGGGAGCAGCTCTGGCTGCTCAGTGACACAGACCACCACAGTCTGGTTTTCAGACCTTTCCACAATTTGCTAGTCTGGGACAAACCAGCTCCCCACACCGTGGAGCAGAGTCTGCAGAGACCCTGCCCCTGCCATCTGCAAACCCCACTGCCCACAGGAAAGGATGAAACTCTGCTCAAGCTCAGATGCCCATGGAGGCCCCAGCTGAGACAGGGAACAGCAGGCACAGCCCCTGCGAGGCCCATGGTGGCCAGGGCACTTACAGAGCTGCCAGTGTGGCACAGACCCAGCCTGGATCCAGATTCACATCAATGCAGCGAGGGTGCAGGTGTCATCAGGGCAGGGGAGTGCTCCATACCCAGGCACTACAGACCCTGCTGTGCAAACTGCTGTCACATTCCCTCAGCCAGGAGCCAGGGCAGGGACAGGGGACACGCAGGGAGGCAGTGCAGGAGCAGTCAGGAGCTCTGTGCTGCTGTGCTCACTGCCTGAGCCCCATACCCGGAGCACCCTGCTCCCCCTGAGCCCTGCTCCCCACGCACCCATCCCAGCAGCACTCCTGCCAGGCCCTGACAGCTCCCTAAAGCTGCTGCACTATTTTTACCCCACGGTTGCTATAGAGACATCAGAGCCGCTCCCCGTGATGATGCAGCTGCTTTTGGGTGATGCAGTCTCTTCCAGAAGCACTGCATCACCCACTGCATCACCCGCTGCATCACCCACTGCATCATCACCCACTGCATCACCTGCTGCATCACTCACTGCATCACCACCTGCATCACCACCTGCATCACCCACTGCATCATCACCCACTGCATCACCCACCCCACGTCCCCTGGGACACCCCCTCTGGCCCCAGAGGTGTGTGCCAGCCCCCCGTGCTGTGCCACAGGCTGTGGGGTCACACAGACACCTGCTCCACCCCTCGCTCTGCTGCCCCGGGCTGGGGTGAGCTGCTGCTGCCCCTGCCTGGGCAAGGTCCCACCACAGCCAGCTCAACTGTCCGGCCAAAGCCAGGGACCAGAGGGGACAAGGAGCAGCAGTGTGTGGCACTGCACGGCCACAGGAGGTGGCAGGGCTGTCCCTGACTAATGGACTTTAGCTGGTTGATCTCCAGCACACCCGTTTTTCCAGCAGGAGAAATCAGGGTCCCGATTAAAGCAGGTACAAACCTGACCCAGGCTCCAGCTGTGCTCAGGTTTGAGGGGAAAGCAAGGTGCTGTGGGCATGGTTGGACCCTCTGCTCCATGAAACCCCAGGAGGGGCGAGGCTGGGCTGGGACCCCCTGTGCCCAGCGTGTCCCACAGGGGGGGACCCGGGCTGTGCCCCAGGCAGCAGCACAGCAGCAGAGTCGGGGTCCCCCCGGGAGGCTGAGCTCCCCCAGGGCTGTGCTCAGCCCCAGGGAGCGTGGCTGTGAGCAGGGAACAGCAGGGATGAGCTGGCAGGAACCACTCACACTCACCCAGCCCTCGGCACAGCACCCAAAGCAGAACCCGCAGCAGCAGCTGCCTCCGGGGCCATGGGGCTGCTCCAGCCCAGGGCGAGGCTGCCCTGGCACCACCTGTGCCTGAGCCCGGAGCCCCGAGGTGCCAGCAGAGGGTACAAGTCCATCCCCAGGTGGAGACAAGGCCCTTCCCCAGCTCTGCTCAGCCAGGGGCTGCAGCTCCTGCAGGGCTGAGGAGAACATGGAGCCGAGAGCCCCTGGCCATCCTGTCCCTGCTCCCACAGTCTCACCCCTCAGAGCATCACTGCAGCCCCTCAAATGCCCCGGGAACCACAGCTGCACCCCACAGAGAGCAGACAGCCCCGTCACAGCCCCAGAGAGCAGCTCCCCCTTCTCCAGGCAGGGCCAGACCCCAACCATAACCTCAGCAGGCTCTAATGAAGGGGTGACAGTCCCTGGCTGCTCATCCAGGTGGGCAGTGCTGGGATGGCCCCACAAAGCACCTCTGCTGCTCTCTGCAGTGACACAGCTCTGTCACCTCCGCCCCTCTCTGTCCTGCCAGCAGAAAGAAGCCCCCTGCCCAGGTGAGGATCCTGGGTGCCAGTGCCACCCATGCCACAGGGGACTGGCATCACTGCAGCGCTTCCAGGCCCTGCCAGCCCTCCACACCCTGCCAGGGCTGCTCCGTGTGGGCAGAGCCCCCCGTGGTGGCTCCCAGCCACCTCAAAGCCACCTCATCCCCAACCAGTCATGTCTGGAGCCCATCCTGCTGCCCAAGGCTGCACGGGCACTGCTGAGATCACAGCCGTGGCTCAGAGCCCTGCACAGAGCTGCAGCTCCTCCAGCAGCCATCCCTGCAGCCCCGTTGCCATGGCATCCTCAGGGACGGCAGAGATACTGGTGAGGAAGATAAGGAGGATGAAGATAGGTGGGCACACTGGCTGGGGCAGATTTGAGGCCCTCTGGCAGCGGGCAGGGGCCATCCCTGCTCCCCTCCCAGGACTGGCATACCAGAGCTGGCATCGCCACGCTCCCCTCCCTGCTGGGGCATCTCCCACCCCCTGGACACCTGGAAGCTGGTGAGGCCAGGCTGGCGCAGCAGGAAAGGGAATTCTCTGGTTTTAACATCTTCAGGGATAGGCCACTCTGGCTTTCCAGCCAGGAGCAGCAAGCCTGGGGTCCAGCACAGGGGTGAGAACTCACAGCAGCAGCAAGGGGGCCAGAGCACCAAGGGGCTGCTGCGGGGGAGGAGGCTCCCCAACCCTTGCTTCCAGCATTCTCCTAATTGCAATCATCAGGCACCCAGGACCTTCCTTTTTTTCCCCAAAAGCATCTTCTCCCTCCTTGTCACCATCCCTGACCCATCAGGGGTGCCCTGGGTGCAGAGCAGACCCCCTCAGCTGGGGGATGTGGGAGCTTGCCCTGGGCAGCCTGAGCTCCTCCTGCCACCACAGCTTGTCTCTTCTACATGTGTGAGTTTCAGGAGTTTATTTTTAAGATGTTTATTTTGTCAAGGTGTTTATATTATGTTGGTGTTAGGAGTTAACGTGTTTATTTTTTACAAGTAAACTGGTGTGCTCATGCATCAGAAAATGGACAGATAAACACATTTTTAGGGGGTTTATGGCCAGTTTGGACAGGTACTGCAGAGTGTCTGTGTTACCAAGTCAGGAGGAACCTGCCATAAGATTTGCCAAATGCTCCCTAACATAGTAAGACTGACTTAATTTCTCTGCTGACTCTGATTCTCATTGTCATCATCTCTGAATGAAGAGCGCTGCAATATTAGATTATATTTTATTAATCACAAGAGAAATTTCCCCAAATGTTAACGTGATACACGGGGTGTGATGACAAACCCTCACCCTCAGAGCTGTGATGGTCTGCAGAAGTGCAGGACCCTGGGGGACCCTGGGTGGTGGTCGGGGGCATCTGTGACCATTTCCCTCTTCCTCTGAGCTCCCTCTCTGCTGGGACTGCTCCGAAAGAGACACGGAGGAAGGTGGAGGAAGCTGCTGGGAAGCAGGCTCTTGCCCAGCTGTGAGACCTGGGGACGAAGGAGAGGCGGCACACTGCTGTACATCGCCCTGGCGCCGAGGGCAGCGCTGCCCGGGGAGCAGAGAGCGGGACCCCAGCTCGACCTGCAGGGCACGGAGCCCTCCTGTGCCCCAGGGTGCCCTCGGGCTCTCCCGGGTGTGCGCCCGAGCCGCGGAGTCATTAACATCACAGGGGGCTTGGGGGCCGCAATTCCCCCTGCTCCACGTGGGGAGAGCTGCGGGCTCAGAGCTGTTCGGGGTCTGGGGGCCCCAGGAGCAGGGTGGGGCACGCACAGACACCCCCACGGGTAGGCACAGATGGACAGAGACCCCTGCAGCCCCCTGCAGCCCCCTGCACACAGACACAGACCCTACAGACCCCCGCACACGGACAGAGACGACCCCGCAGCCCCCAGCACGCGGACACCCCCGCCCGCCGCTCCCCGCACCCACCTGCGGGCGGACGCGCCGCCCCCCCGCGCCCTCCTCCTCGCTCAGCGCCGGGCACCGGCACAGACACCGGCACAGACACCGGCACCGGCACCCAACACTCGGCACCGGCACCGGCACCAGCCCCGGCACAGGGCACGAGGCAGCGGCACCAGCACCGGAGAGCGGCACCGGCCACCGCCACGGGCACCGGCAGCAGGTACCGGGTGGGGAAGCGCACCCCACCATCCCCACCGCAGCCGGGGCGGCGGCAGCGGAAGCGGGATGGCCGCGGCTTGGAGGGGCGCGGGGGACACCGGTCCCGGCGGGAGTGGGGGAGAGCCGCCGCCCGGGTCTCCCTCCCTCGGGTCCGGGGGGTCCCGCGGGAAGGGGCCGCGGGCAGCTCCCGGGCAGGGAGCGGTACCGTGGGCGCCTTTGGGGGAGGCTGGGAGCAGTGAGAGCACTGACCGCCGGTCCAGGGGCCGCAGCATCCCCATGGAGGGCACGGAGGGGTGGGGAAGGGCCGGGAGGCTTGTGCCCTCTCCAGGGGCACTCTGGGGGCACCGGCTGCTCAGGGCTCCGGGAACACTCTGAGGAGTGAGACGGGGAGCGGGGGGCAGCAGGAGTGGGTGGCAGCGCGGGCCAGTGGGGCGGTAGGAGCAGGGGGCGGTAGAAACACAATAGGCAGCATGACTGTGGCTGCTTGTGCTTCCCCCCGGCAGTGAGGAGGCAGAGATCCCATCTCCAGCCCAGGAAGCCATCAGGGAAGTTCACACAGTCTCCAGCGGGCTTGGTGCTCTGGCCCCCCAGACACAGCAGGCCGGTGGAGACCACCAGAAGTTCTCTGATTTCCTGGGGTAACCACGGCATCGGGGCAGCTGTCTGCACAAGGTGGGAGGGCACAGCCACAGGGACAGTGGGACGTGGGGCAGTGCCCGGAGCTTGGCATCCCAGGACGGCAGGGACGAAGCAGCCGGGCTCACCTTTTCTCCGCGGCTCCCCCACAGGCAGCAGCGCCACCACCCAGCGGGAAGCAGCAGCCATGGATGAAGTGACGGAGCTGGAGCTGGGGGGCAACTCCCTCCTGAAGGCCGTGTGGCTCGGCCGGCTGCGGCTGACGCGGCTGCTGCTGGAAGGGGGGGCTTACATCAACGAGAGCAACGAGAAGGGGGAGACTGCGCTGATGGTGGCCTGCATCACCACGCACGTCGACCAGCAGAGCATCCACAAGGCCAAGATGGTGAAGTACCTGCTGGACAACAGAGCCGACCCCAACATCCAGGACAAGTCTGGGAAGACCGCCCTCATGCACGCCTGTATCCGGGGGGCTGGGGGCGACGTGGTGTCCCTGCTGCTGGAGAGTGGGGCAGACCCCAGCCTGGAGGACCACTCAGGAGCCTCAGCGCTGGTCCACGCCATCAACGCCGAGGACAAGGCTGTGCTGCAGCGCCTCCTGAATGCCTGCAGAGCCAAGGGGAAGGAGGTGATCATCATCACCATGGACACATCAGCCTCTGGCACCAAGACCGCCAAGCAGTACCTGAACGTTGCCCCTGCGCTGGAGTTCAAGGAGAAGGCTCCCCTCGAAGAGAGCACAGCCCCCTCCAGTGCCCACCTGAAAACTCCCATCTCAGCACCTTCCCCTGCCGAGAAGGAGAGCAGCATTCTCACCCCACACCCTTCCCACACGGGGGACGCTGAGCCACCCTCCCCGGGCCGCAGAGCTGGCACTGCCCGGAGAGCCCACCTGCCCCGCCTGAAGCGACTGCGCTCGGAGCCCTGGGGGCTGGTGGCACCCTCGGTGCTGGCTGCCTCTAGTCACCGCGACGACACGCGGGTCTGCGCTGACACTGAGGTCATCACGGGCATCGGCGACCTCTCGCTCTCCAAAAAGCCCTCCCTCACCCGGAGCAGCAGCAGCAAGGGAAGGGACCCCTCTCTCTTCCCCCCAGTGGATGAGCAGGCACTGGGGCCGCTGGCATGGAAAGGCACCCACGAGAAGAGCCCAGGCACCCACCCGTGCCTGTCCCGGAGCACCGCGGTGCCGGAGGAGCCGGAGAGCACCGGCTCGGCCGCCGGCCCGGCGGCAGGGATGGACACCCCACACCGGTGGAGGCCAGGCACCGAACACAACGGGGACTCGCAGCTCAGCGAGGCGGGGAAGGGGCCGCCCGAGAGGCGGAGGCTGAGCGGGTCGCAGCTGGCCTTGCTGGAGGGCTGCTGTGACTCTCCGTCCGGCAGCGCCAGCGCATCGCCCAGCACCGCCCGGCGCCGGCCGCCCGGCGTGCTGGAGAGGCGAGGATCCGGGACCCTGCTGCTGGACCACATCTCCCACACGAGGCCAGGATATCTGCCCCCCCTGAATGTGAACCCCAATCCCCCGATTCCTGACATTGGCTCCGGCAAAGCCCCCTCCCCGCTGGCTGCTGGGCTGAAGCCGCTGGTGCCCCTCACACCCAGCTCGCCCAGGCGGGGTGACCGGAGAGCCCACAGGAAGCTCCTCCGCAGACATTCCATGCAGGCAGAGCAGATGCGGCACCTCTCCGATTTTGAGGAGGTCGTGGCGCAGTAGCCGTGCCGCCGTTTGCTCACAGGGAGTGGCCAAAGCCGCGCTGTCCCCGCAGAGACGGGACGGTGCCCACAGAGTGGGCACTGGCTCTGGGGACACGCTGGTGGCCAGGGGGCTCGGCCCTGAGCCCAGGGGCTGATTCGGGAGCGGGCTGACCGGGAGATGGATCCCCCGCCGTCCTCGATCGCCAAGCCTCGTGCCAAGGATCCCACCTGCAGTTCACTTATTCCTAGTTGCAATCCGCTTTTCTTACATCCTGCTCGTTCTTGCACCGAATCCCGGCCCGGAGCCCCCGCTGGTGATCTCTGGGGCCGAGGCGCTCATGGAGTGCCTTCCAGGAGGGGAAGGGGCTCGAGGAGCGGAACTCATCCAGCCACGGACCGTGCCGGTGCTCTCCGGGAGCGGGAGAGGGAGACAATGCTCCACCTCCGCGATTCCCGAGCGCGCCGGAGCTCCGGCGGCTGAGCTCGCCCGGCACCGCTGCAGCCGCGTCGGCTGTGGGCCGGGATGGGCTTGTCTCGACTCTGAAGCGTCTGAACTTCAGGGGGCTCACTCCCCGCCACGTCTGAATTCAGGAAGCGCTGAACCCCCGAGCAGGATGGTCCCAGCCCGGCTGCGGGGGGAACCCGGGATGCCAGCTCACCGCGGGTGACACGGGCTGACCCCAGGGCTCCGTGCCACCGGGAAAGTCGCAGGCAGGGCGCTACAGCCAAGACCCCGCGGGCCCCCCAGCCCCGCGCATCCCCCCCGCACGCTGTGCCGCGGGCCGGCCGTGTGCCGTGGCTGCCGCAGATTCCATCGCTCCATGACTGCGTGTATTCACCAGACTGCGTGCGCGCAGGGCTGCGGGGACAGGCGTCGGGGTGACGCCGTGGCCCTGCGGAGACTTCTGCACTCGTTTTGCACTGCATTAATAAAGCGCTCAGCTCTGGACGGAGGCTGATCTCGTGGGGAGCCGACTCCAGCCGCCCGGCCGCGGGTCCCGGGCGCGCCCAGGGGATCGCCGGGGCTGCCGGAGCGCCCGGCCCCGAGATGCCGGGGGTTCCCAGGGTGCCGGGGTCGGTGGAACGTGCCCGGGATGCCCGCGGGTGCCCGCCCCGGGGCCGGAGGTGCCGCCCGCGCCCCGCCCCGCTCCGCTCGCAGAGGAAACGCCACGTCAGGGGGGCGGTGCGGGGGCGGTGCGGGGCTCGGGCCGGTGGCGGTGGCGGGCTCGGTGCGGGGCCGGTGCCGGTGCGGGGCCGGTGGCGGGGCCGGTGCGGTGCCGGGGAGAGGCTGGGCTCGGTGCGGGGCCGGTGGCGGTGCGGAGCCGGTGGCGGTGCCGGTGCGGATCGCGATGCCGGGCGCGGTGCGGACGCTGTGCCTGGCCGCGCTGCTGGGCGCGCTGGGGGCCGGCGGCACGGAGCTGACCCTGGAGCTGCCCGACAGCGCCCAGCGCTGCTTCCACCAGGAGCTGGAGAGCGGGGTCAAGTTCACCCTCGACTATCAGGTACCACCCTGCCTGTACCTGCCTGTACCTTCCTGCAGCCCTGCATGCTCCGTGCCTGTGCCCCCTGCCCAAACCCCTGCCAGGGCCCCCTCCACCCGGGCCCCGTTTGTGCCCCATCCCTGTGCCCCTGCCCGTGTGCCTGCCTGTGCCCCAGTGCCCCTGCCCCCTTGCCCACAGCCCTGCCCATGTGTGTGCTATTGCCTCTGCCCATGCCACCTGCCCGTGCCTCTCCCACACTCCCATCCTGTGCCCGGCAGAGCCTCAGGCATGGCTCCAGTTCCAGCCCAGCTCCCTCCATGCTGCACTAGGAGTTGTTCCCAACCCCAGCCCCATGCCCAGCAGGGCCTGAGAGCCCGGCCTGGGATGTGCCCACATCAGCCATGGATGCCCCTGACCTGGGTCATGGGGGCTGTCCCTGTCTCCAGGCACCCCACTTCAGCCATGGGCACCCAGATGAGTTGCCAGCACTGTGGTGCACAACTTCCCCAGGGCTCCCCTGGCCTGGGCCCCATCCCATGGGCATGGTGCCCGCTGGCCTCTCACACAGCTGTGGGGCTGGGCAGGGGGCCCTTGCCACGTCGCTTGGCATGTGCCACCATCGGAGATGTGTCTCCCTGCACAGGTGATCAGCGGAGGACACTATGATGTGGACTGCTACGTGGAGGACCCCAATGGCAAGACCATCTACCAGGAGACCAAGAAGCAGTACGACAGCTTCTCACACCACACCGAGGTCAAGGGTGTCTACACCTTCTGCTTCAGCAATGAGTTCTCCACCTTCTCCCACAAAATTGTCTACTTCGACTTCCAGGTGGGCGACGAGCCGCCCATCCTGCCCGACATGAACAACCGCGTCACTGCCCTGACACAGGTGGGTCCTGGGAGGAGGAAGGGAGGGAGGGAGGGAGGGAGGAAGGGAGGATGGGTCCTGTCGCAGCCCCCAAACAGCCTTGTGGGATGGCAGTTGGAGACTTGTCCCCCTCCTCCTCCACTGGATGCAGAAGTGCCAACCGCCAGCCAACAGCCCCACCACACACCACATCCTCTGCCTGGCTCACGGGGCTGTGCTGGCTCGGGGCTCCCCTCTCTGCAGCAGCTCCTGTCTATCCACGTGAGGGAATTGCATCAGCCATTCCATTCCTTGGTGTGAGCTCTGGGCTGGGCATCCGGGTGCCCTCGTGGGCCTCTCAGCCCTGTCCCAGTGGGGAACGACCCTGCATGGGTTCTGGCAGGGAACCTGTTACACAAACACTGCTCTTGAGTGCTGCTTTTGAGTGTCCTGGCACGGCCCCCTCAGCTGAGCCATGTCAGAAGCGACAGGGGGCTTCTGTCCTTGTCCCCCAGCTGGAATCCGCCTGTGTCACCATCCACGAGATGCTGAAGGCGGTGATTGACTCGCAGACCCACTACCGGCTGCGGGAGGCGCAGGACCGCAGCAGGGCCGAGGAGCTCAATGGACGCGTCTCGTACTGGTCAGTGGGGGAAACCCTCATCCTCTTCGTGGTCAGCATCGGGCAGGTGATGCTGCTCAAGAGCTTCTTCACTGAGAAGAGACCCAGCAGCAGTGGAGCTGGCACCTAGAGCTGCTGTGTCTGTGCCTGAGTGGAGCAGGCAGTGGGACAGCCCTGGGGCTGCTCTGTGCCTCCGACCTGTGCCGTGGGCAGGCGGGGGGTGGGAGCAGGGGGTGACACTGCTGAGCTGGGTGACACAGCCACCCAAGCACAGGCGTCCCCCGGCATCACCTCCCACTTGCCATGGCCCGGCCTACCCTGTCCCCTCGCCTGGGCACCCTGTCCCCACTCTCTGGCTGCACTGGGAAGGGGGTGGGAGCAGCACCAGCACGGCACTGGGGCACCCTCGTGACTGGGACATGACTGGGACGTGACTGGGACATGACCACTCGCTGCCCCTGAAGCCCTGTGCAGCCACCAAGGGCAGGGGCAGCGCTGCCCACCCGGCACCCACCCAGTGCCCTCAGCCCGAGGAGAGCTGCCCGTGGGCTGGGGGTCTCTGTCTGCACCCCAGCTGTCCTGTGGTGGGCAGGGTGCTCCCAGCAGCGAGCCCACAGCAACAGCAGCATCCAACGAGGGACGACTTTTTGCTGGGTGGTGCTCTGGCTCTGCCAGCTCCTTCCCTCACAGCAATTCTCAGGCTGGCAGCAGGTGGTGTGCCCGTACCAGGTGGTATTTTCATACTCACACGAGTCCTTGCCTGAGAGTCAGCCCCCTCACACATTCCCCCCACCCTGTGGACACGCTCCAAGGAAGCCCCATCCCTGCCCCAGACGCACGGAGGACTCACAACACCTGGGACTGCAGCCCCTCATTCCCTGGAGCCCCACAAGACGCCTGGAGTGACTGGTGTGCTGGCCCTCCAGCCCTCAAGCAGGTGTGAGACCATTTTTCAGAGCTGAAGCAACTCCGCTAGACTTTTCCTTTGCCACTTTCAAATAAATCCCTGCAAGCATGGCTGGCACTGCCGTTATTGGGCACAGCTTCTGCCTGCCCTCCTGCCTTGCCCCCTGCCCACACCAGCTGAGCTTGCTCCTGGCGCAGGAGCAGAGGCTGGAGCCAGAGCCCCCTCAGCAGGAGCACAGCCCTGTCTGTGCCCCAGTGTGAGGCTGCACTCTCAGGGGTTGGCATGGGGTTCCCACTGCGCAGTGGGGGCCCCCGGGCAGAGCCCAGCCCTGGGGTCCCTTCCCTGAGGCCGGGGGGATGCCAGGGCAGTTCTCCTGGACTGTCCCTGCCTCTGGCAGTACTGCTGGTGCTGGGGGCAGTGAGGGGCCCAGGCAGCCTCAGCCCTCGCCCACCTCTGGGGGCCCGAGCAGCCGTGCTGGCTCTGCCGGCAGCGCTGGCCTTGGGGCAGCATTGCGGGTGGGAGAGCTGGCCCTGTGTGCCTCCCAACAGCCTTGGGCCCGAGCCAGGAGCTCCTGTTTGGAGCACAGCCCACAGCAGCAGCACCCTGGGACTGCCACCAGCCCTGGCAGGGACCAGCCCTGCACCCGCTGTGGGGATGAACAGGGAGGGAAGCACCCAGTCCTGGCCAGGCCGGGATGGTCTGGAATCTTCCCCTGCCTGGGGACCCTTGAGCCACCCACGGTGGGGACAGGGGCAGCTGTGACCCCCGTGGGTCAGGGTGCTGGCTCTGGGGACACCAGCTCAGCTCCCAGCTGGGGGACACGGGAGGGACAAGAGATGGCCATTGGACACTTTATTGCTGTTCAGGGCACAGAGAAGGGAGAGGGGAGGGGGGCACCCCCACCAGCCCCCAGCCCACAGAGGCACTTTGGGGTGCAGGGAGAGCAGCAGTGACCCCATCCCCACGCACCTCTGCTGACCTGGTCATCCTGCTGCCAGCCCCCCCTGCCCTGAGCACCCAGCTGGTGTCACAGGGAGCTGCTGTGGCAGGAGGGGTCCCTGGCAGCCCCTCGGGACCTGCGCAGCCCCTGGGCTCCCCGCTGGGGCGGCAGGGAGGAGGCTGAGCAGCGGAAGGAGCCGGTGGCTGGGGAGGGGGGCTGGGCCAGGGGGCCGTGCCTGCAAGGGCACCCCCAGCCCCCCCGGAGGGGGATGGTGAAGAGCCCGTAGGTGATGGGGTCCAGGCACGCGTTGAACAGGCCAAAGATGAAGAGAATGTGGGTGAGGGCCGGCGAGATCCTCTTCTCCATGGCACGGGGGCAGAACCAGTGCCAGAGCCCCAGCAGGTAGTAGGGGGTCCAGCAGAGGATGAAGGAGGAGACGATGACCAGGCTCATCCGCAGCATCCGCAGCCGGGCCCGCGGGATGTTGTTCCTGGAGCACCGCAGCGACGCGTCCTGCGAGGAGACTGGAGGGGAAACGGGGCTGGGACAGGGACCCCGTGCCCTGGGGGAAGGCTGGGGGGCCCCTACAGAGCTCCAGAAGGACTTGCCCTGGGCAGGGGCTGCATCCCGTGGGCACTCACAGAGGCCCGAGCCCATGCGGCGGGAGATCTCCAGCAGGATGCGGGCGTAGCAGCAGACCATGATGAGCAGAGGCAGCAGGAAGAGGCAGGCAAAGCCCACCATGTTGTAGAGGGTCTCGTGCCAGGCCCGGGGGAAGCTGCCGCGCGTGGTGCACTGGGTGAAGTTGTGCGGGGGGCTCAGGGTGATGGTGTGGAACACGAACAGCTGCAGACAAGAGAGGTGGGATGGGGGTGATGGGGGTTTGCACCTCCCGAGCCAGGGAGGGCACTGGAGGCCAAAGCAGGGACCCCCAGACCCACAGGGACAGAGCCAGCCTGGGGGGTGGGTTACCCCCCTGCAGTGGCTCTGCTCCGCACCGACAGGGGCGTGGGGCAGCCCCGGCAGTGGGCAGAGCTGGGCGAGGGGGGTCACTGCCACAGCCACTCTGCTGCCAGCTCTCCGTGCCCACCCTGCGGGTCACACCAGCCCTGCCAGCGAGCCCGCACGGTGCTCCAGTCTCCGGCTGGGTGGGGTCTGTCACCAGAGGGGCCCGGCTGGTACCTGTGGCACGGCCAGCCCCGCGCTGAGCAGCCAGGCCGCGTGCAGCATGGCGCGGTTGCGGGCGCGGGCGCGGGCGATGGCCAGCGGGCGCAGGATGGCGGCCTGCCGGTCCAGGCTGATGACCACAGTGACGAAGGCCGAGGCGTACATGGCCAGCAGGCGCAGGTACATGAGCAGGCGGCAGGCCAGGTCGCCCGCCCGCCACTGCAGCGTGATGTTCCAGACGGCGTCCAGCGGCATCACCACCACGGTGAGCAGCAGGTCGGCGGCGGCCAGGTGCCGCAGCAGCAGGCGGATGTGGGGGCGCCGGCCGCTGCCCCGGCCCCCCACCGCCCGCAGCACCGCCAGGTTGCAGCCGGCCGAGAGGGCGAACAGGGCGAAGGTGACGGCCACGCGCACCTGGGCGGCCGGGGAGAAGGTGGGCAGCCGCAGGGGCTCCTCGCCCCTCTCCTCGGGGGGGCTCCAGGCGCAGCCCCACTCGGGGGGGGTCGTGCCGGGGGGCTCCGCGCTGGTGTTTCCCACTGCAGGGCCGGGGTCGGGATGGTCCCCACCTGCCACAACAGGCAGAGGGGCAGCGGCAGCCCTGAGGTGGGGGCTCTGGGTGGGGCAGGCCACACTCAGCACTGTGGGTCCTGTCCCCTAGAGCCCCCTGAGCCCCCTGCCCAGGGCCACAGTGCCGACATCGCGTTTCTGAGCTCGCTTCCCTGTGTTCCATCCTTGCCTGCTCGCTGCATCCTGCTGCTACCCCTGGGCCTCCAGCAGCCCCCAAAGCCCCTCCATGCCCCAGAACTACGGGGGTCCCCGCACCAAGCAGGGCAGAGGAAGACAATGGCAGCTGACCCAAACACCGCCCACCTCAGGCCATTGCTGCTGTGCCCCTCCGTGCACAGAGCACCCCTCATGATCCTGCCCGGGAAGGTGACCCCACCCAGCCCAACAATGACACCCGGAGCACCAGACACCCCATTCCCCCCTCCTCACCTGCATCCAGGGTGTCCTGCCTGGCATTCCCCAGCCAGGCCATGGCAGGGCTGATGCTCACACAGTGCCGAGGCTCTGTGCTCAGGGCTCCTGCATCTGCTCGGGGGCACGAGGGGGAGCAGGGCAGGTACCGGGGCAGGTACTGCAGAGAGGCAGCACCTGCTGTGCAGCTGCTGTGGCGTGGGCGCCCTTGGCAGCTCTGAATGGTCCTTGACGCAGCCAGCAGCTCGGAACAGCACGGTCCTTCCCCTGCCACCCACAGCACACGGACACACACGTAAGCGTGCGTGGGGCTCACACACAGGAATGGACAGTGGGATGTGCCCCGCATCTGTGGCAGGGAGCCCCCTGCCCAGGGGGTGCTGCTGGTGCCCCCCAGGTCTGGCACTGCTGCTGCCACGGCCAGGTATCAGAGCACACGAGGGCTCCTTGCATTGAGGTGCAGCATTTGGGGGGCTCAGAGACCCAGAGGTCCCTCCTCCCAGCCCTGCCACTGCCAGCTGCTCCCCCAGACTGTGGCCATCCCCATGGCAATGTCCCCACGGCTGCAGCACGTGCCCAGGTCCCTTCAGCCCTGACTGGAGAGAACTGCTGCCGGAGACGGCAGGCCAGGGGGCTGCTTTGCATCTCAAAGGCTTGTCTCCCGTTCTGTCACGCCCTTCCTCGGACCCAGCAGAGGATATTAACCTCATTAGAGAGCCCTTTCACACTCCATGGGGTTCATTAACCCCCCGCCCTTTACTCCAGACCCCAGAGCTGGGAGGACACTCCCCTGACACATTAGCACATGGCTGCCAGGTCCCAACACCCTCCTGCTAATGGGGACCCCAGACTTCAGGGAGCCACCAAGGGGGCTGGGGGTATAGGGTCCCCATCACCAGCTCCTGGCAGGGTCTCCAGCCCTTGGGCTCAGGCCCATCCCCACACCGAGCTGGACTCCCAAATCTTCCCATCTCACTCTGCCTTGGGAGCTCCCACAGGCCCAGAACTGCCAGGGGAAGGCTGGATCTGGAGGCTGCTGGGGCTCCTCAGCCCTTCCTGACCGGGGGTCAGGCCCAGGGCAAGGGGAGCATCTCTCTTGATACTCCCCCAGGTTGCTCTCCCAGCTGGTGCCTGGCTGCCCCTCAGCCCCAGCCCTGCAGCCCAGCGAGGAGAGCCCAGGCATGCCAAACCCCATTCCGTGCCCAGCTCCTGGGAACAGCCACACGGACACTCAGAGAGGGCACAAGGGTTTATTCACATCCAGCCGCCGCCACCCGGCGCGTCCAGCACGGCTCCAGGCTCCCACGGGGCAGCTGGTTCCTGCAGCTGTCCCAAGGGCCAGCGTGTCCCCAAGCTGCAGGGCTCCAGACGGGCATCAGGGGTGCTCCAGGCCCGGGGACTCACCCGGGTCAGTGCCGGGGCTGTGCTGGGAACAGAGCCTCCAGCAGGGAGAGCAGGTCCGCAGAGAGATCCTGGGGAGCAGACAGGGAGAGGGTGAGCAGCCACACAGAGCTGCGGGCAGGGCTGGGGTCGTGGCAGTGACAGCCCACCCACTGGAAGGGCTCCTGGGCAGGGACAAGCAGGACAAGGGACTCCATTCTGTCCCCACTAATGGGATCCCCACAAACATGAGGGAGGGAAGCACCAGGAAGGATAGGGCAGGCAGGGGGATCCAGCTCAGCCGCTGCACGGAGCAGGGCTCGCCTCTCCATTCCCAACCCAGGCAAGGCTGTTGCTACCCCAAAACCAGTTCCTGCACTGCCCCACACCAAGAGGACTCTGAGGCCACCCCAGGGGGGGTTGATCCCTGCCCCACACATTCCCCATGCTGAGAGTCACCCAAACCCCACCAGCACGTACCTGGGTGACTGTCCCTGTGCCCACGAACTCTGACAGCACCAGTCCCGTGTCCAGGACATCACCAGGGAGATCCGGGGGGGCCCCAGCCCCTGCAGAGTGGGGAGGGGTCAGCCAGGGTGACGCAGGGGAGGTGACAGCCTTGTTCAGCTCTGAGGAGGTCCCCACTGCAGCCATGTAGGGGGTTGGCCCCCAGGTCTCCGTCTGGATGTTGGGAACCCCAAGAACCTCTGGAGGGGTCCCGGTTGCAGGGATGTAGGAGGGAGACCCCCAGGTTTCCATTCCGATGTTGGGACCCCCAAGTGCATCTGGGAGGGTCCCTGCAGCAGGGGTGTAGGGGGGTGACCCCCAGGTCTCTAATGCCAGCTCCGGACCCCCAAGCACCTGTGGGGCAGTGCCCGCAGCAGGGCTGCAGAGAGGCGACCCCCAGGCACTCGTCCCCATGCCGGGAGCCCCGTGCAGCTCCGGGGGCATCCCCGCCACGGCAGGTGACCCCCAGCCCGCGGCACCGGGCGGCGAAGCATCGCGGGGCTCCGTGTCCTGGCAGCACCCCAGGCCCCGGGGACACAGGGGACAGTGTCGGGGGGCCGGCGCCCCCCGGCCGAGCCCCAGCAGGGCGGAGAGGTGGGCGATGTAGCGGGTGGCGAGGCGCAGCGTCTCGATCTTGGTGAGGGTCTGCCCGGCGGGCGCCAGCGCGGGCGGCAGGTAGTGCCGCAGCCGCAGCAGGGCCTGCGCCAGCCGCCGCATCCGCAGCTTCTCCCGCTCGCTGGCGCTCTGCCGCGGGACCCCCGCTCCCCCGCCGGCCCGCAGCCCCTTCCTGCCCCTGGGGCGGGGGGCGGCGTGCCCGCGGCAGGGCCCCCGAGCCGCGGCGGGGGACGCGAGGCCGCAGGAGTCGGGCGATGCCGCGGGGGAGCTGCTGCTGTAGCCCAGCGGGTCCGGGGCTCCGCGCTCAGCCCGGTGCGGCGGCGGGGCGGCGGCGGGCAGCGTGCGGCCGTGGGCCATGGCGGGGCCGGAGGCTGGCACCGGTGTGCCGCGGCTCCCAGCGCCCCGGCTTTATGCCGGCCCGGAGGTGTGAAGAGGCACCTTCGCGGCTGCAGCACTTCAAAGGCCGGGGGTCCCGGGGGGGGCCCGGGCCGCGGCTGTGAACGCGGGGTGACGAATTTCACCCCAGAGGTGTGAAGCTGCTCGGTGCTGCCCCTCGCTCCCGAGCGGGGCGGGGGCCGGGGCCGGGACCCTCCCGGGAGCTGCAGCGGGGTCTCGGCAGCTCTGCTGCGGGAGCCGCAGCGGGGCTGCAGCACGGTCTGCAGCGGGGCGCCCTGGGGGCGTTTTGGGGCTCGCATGGGGCTTCAGTGGGCTTTGCAGTGGGTCTGCGGTGGCGTGTCCCTGCGTCTCCCCGTGCAGCACAGGGAGCTGCCCCTGTGGCTTTGTGGGACACCCCTCGCCCGGTTTGGGGGTGCCGGGTGCCTGAGGGACCCCTCGGGCTGCCCGGTGCCGCAGCGGCGGGGGAGCCCCCTCGGGCCGCGGGTGTGCAGGGCCGGGCCGGGCTGGGAGGAGCCCCCCCGCCGCGTTCCCAGGCCCCGCAGGTGTCGGGGCCGGCGGGTGTGAAGGTTTCCCTGGAAACGGCCCCGCCGAGGGACGGAAAATCCATCAGGGAGCAAGGGGACACGGGCACGGCACGGCACGGGCCCCAGCGCTGGTGTGCACAGCCTGGTCTGGGGTACATCTGGGGGCACAGGACCCCCGAACTGGGCGTGCACAGCCCGCTGGTACTGCGGGGTGCAGGGCCCCCCAAACGGGGTGTGCGGAGCCCTGGGAACATGAGGGGCACAGGATCCCCCCAGAGCCGGGGGCACAACTGAGGGGATACAGCCGGGGACACAGGACCCCCAAACCGTGTGTGCACGTGTGAGCAGTGCCCTCACTGACCCAGCCCATCCGAGCCACCAGGGCCAGCCCTGTTCCAACATCCAGCCCAGTCTGGGGGCGCAGCGGGGTCTGAGGGGAGACCTGCACCCCACGGCCCGGCCAGGCACGGCCCCCTCCCCGCTGCCGGCCCCCTCCTGGGCCGCATTAGCTGATGAGCTCCCGGGTAATGAGTTCTGCACCCGCCGCAGCCGCTTCCCACCTCCCTGTTTGGACAAGTGCTGGAGCGCGGCTGGGCCGGGGCAGCGCCGGCCGTGGGGTCAGAGCCCCCGCAGGGTTGGGAAAATCTTTAATTCTGACAAAGAGTGTTTAAGTCTTGTGAATTCCTTTAGCTTCAGCCAGAAGTGCTTAGTCCTGTATTAATGTGTGCAAGTGGTTATCTTAGCCTTAAAGACTGTGGGCCTGACCAACACTGGTAAGAAGATGTATCCAGACCACAGAGCTGGCATGTATTCAAAGAGAAGAAAATTTTTTGGTTTTGGCCTATGACCAAAACCAGATAATTTGAGGAATAGGGTGTTCTCCAAATGAGCACCAGAGACCCTGATACATCCCTACTCTTATGAATAAGCTCCACAAAGTGACATAAATATGCAAAAGAATTTGTGGGACTGTTTAGCATACTTGTATGAGTTTTGGGAAATGTAATTAATAACTTACAAAGATTTAATCTAGTCTGTTAGCCAGCTGTGGTATAGGTAGCAGGAGACATGCTCTGCACACCCAGCACTGAAATAAAGCAATGCCACTTTCTAATACTGAAATACAGTGTTAGAGGGTTTGATTCCCAACTTTTGGTGACAGCAGGACACCCTGCAGCCCCTCACCCCGGGAGCAGGGTGGGCTCCCCCATCCCTGTCAGAGGAGTAGGGTGCAGGGCCATGGGGCAGCACGGCCAGGGCACCACGACAGAGCTCAGCCAGTGCCCAGCCCGGGAGCCCCAGCCCTCCTGCCCTGCTGGGACCCTCCTGGGACACCTCCCTGCCCACTGGGGACCCGCCATCCCAGATCAGACCCTGTGTGGTTTCTGGGGGTCACGCTTGTCCCTCTGTCTGGGACAGGCAGCGCTCACAGGGACACTGGGACACTGCCTGGGGCTGTGTCTGGTGCAGGGGTCAGTGCTGCCAAGCTCCTGGCAAACAGCCCCCTCGGCCCCGCTCTCCCTCAGCCCATCTGCACAGAGGGTCCCCTGTCCCCGGCACCCTCAAGACTTCATCACCCAGCACGGTGCACCCCCGTGCCCTGGGGACCCCCGCCCGCAGCAGCACAGGGACCCCCAGACGGAGCAGGGGCACAGCCTGGTGGGTCCCCAGATGGCTCAGTTTGTCTGGAGCAGTCCGGGGCTGCATCCCTTCGGACTGCGGGGCCAAGAGCAGCACGGCCAGTGCCGGGATGTCTCTGGGAAGGGAGCCCCCCGGCCGCCCACCCCCTGCCCCTTAGGGCCGTCAGCCTGAGCCAGAGCTCACACAGCGCCCGGAGCCGGGGCTGGCAGCAGGGCAGAGGGCAGGGAGCTGCCCAGGGGACTCTGCCGGGTGCCAGGGCTGGCGGCTCGGGGTCCGGCATTGGAAGGTCAAGTCCCGGGCCGGGCTGCAGCGGGCAGGGCGGCCGTGCGGGGAGGTGCGGTGCGGGGCGATTCGGTACGGTGCTGCGGGGCTGGCGGCACGTTAGCATCTCTCACGGCCGTGTGAATGGGTCCCCACACACTTCCCAGCGCCGGCAGGGCCAATTAAGGACCGAAGGAGTCAGATCTGACACCTCTGCAAATGGGCCCGGCATTCCCAGGCTCCTGCCGCCCGCCCGGAGCGGGGCGAGGCTGGGGGAGCTCGATACCTCCAGGAGGGCGCAGAGGCATCGCCCCGCACCCCCGGCCCAAATAAAGCCGGGGTTACCCCCAGACGGGGCCCGCAGAACAGTGCCCAGCCAGGGCCAGACACAGCCCGCACCCCCAGCTCCTTCGGCAGAGTCCCCCTGCGTCCCCCCGGGGCAGGAAGGGGCTGCGGGGCGGCGGGGGAGCGGGGGTCCCGCAGAGAAGCTGCGGCACTGCCTGCCCTCACCAGGATCGCGACCCTGCACCTCACCACCCGCTACATCGCCCACCTCTCCGCCCTGCTGGGGCTCGGCCGGGGGGCGCCGGCCCCCCGACACTGTCCCCTGTGTCCCCAGGTCCTGCCAGGACACGGAGCCCCGCGATGCTTCGCCGCCCGGCGCCGCGGGCTGGGGGTCACCTGCCGTGGCGGGGACGCCCCCGGAGCTGCACGGGGCTCCCGGCATGGGGACGGGTGCCTGGGGGTCGCCTCTCTGCAGCCCTGCTGCGGGCACTGCCCCACAGGTGCTTGGGGGTCCGGAGCTGGATATAGAGTCATCCCCTACACCCCTGCTGCAGGGATCCCCCCAGAGCTTCAGAGGATTCCCAGCCACACCGCCCTGGAGCCTCCCCACAGATGTGCCACAGCCACGGCTAATAGGGCACCTTCCTGTTGCTGCTGGGAGCCCCCCAGGGCAGGACTGATGGCCACAGGGCACTACAGGATTCCTGCATCTGGGTTCCAGCTGCCACACATCACCAGGTACCCAAAGACCCTGCCCTGCCCAGCCCCTGCAGTCACTGGGCTGGGGTGGAGGATGGTCCTCATGGGGTGGGTGGCAGGGGATGCAAGGTGGGGTGTCCCACAGCCACTCACTTCACACAGCTCGTCCCACATGGCTCAGCAGTCCCTGGGCCCCAGCCACCCTCATCTTCCCAGCTCCTGCCACAGCTTCTCTCCTGCCCAGCTGCACCCCAGCAGCTGTGGGGCTGGAGCTGCCTGCACCCCTGGACACAGAGCCCACACAGGCATGGTGGCATGGCAGTGGGGCAGTGGGACAGTGGCATGGCCATGGGTCGGTGGCACAGCCATGACACAAAGCTGCACAGGTTGGGACAGACACCAGGATCTCACTAAAGCCACTCTGCAGAGCTGCTCCCCTATTCCTGACTGCGGGACCTGCTGGCTGCACCCCAGGTGCACCCTTCAGCCTGGCACCCCACACACACTGCCAGGTGCTGCCCCGGGCCAGCGGCTCGGTGCCCACTGCCAGCCCAACCCACGGCCCAGACGTGTCCCCGGGCTGAGGTGGCAGAGGGACTCACCACCGAGGCTGTCCCCAGCCCCACTGACCCCCAGCTCCCACCTGCCTGGGGTCCCCTCCCTTCCCTGAGCCCAAAGGCAGCTCTGGCCCTGCAGGACACAGGGTGGCCCCTGAGGGACAGTCCCTCCTACCTGTCACAGCCTGGCCCTGCCCGAGCCCGCAGCACCTGCCCAGGGCAGCGCAGGCAGAGGGGTCCTGGTGCCAGTCCCCCTGAGCAGGGCCCAGCAGGAGAGCTCACACGCAGCTGTCAGACAGAGGGGCTGCGGGCTGGCGTCAGCGAAGCCCCCAGAGCCACTTAGCACCAGGCTCCTAACAGCCGGGGGGCTGGCCTCTCCGGGCCTGCCCCGGGCCTGCCCCGGGCCCGCAGGGCCCCTGGCGCTTCCCACCCAGTCTGCCAGAGTCCCCGCAGCACGGCCCGGCCCGCAGGGTGGCTCTGGAAACCAGGTATTTATTTACAGCCCAGAGCGCACCAGCCCGACTCCCCCTGCCAAGCCCCCCGAGTCCGCAGTGCCCATCATGCAGGCGTCAGCCCCTCCGTGGCAGGGCGGGGGGATGGAGGGAGGGGGTCTGCCGAGGGTCCGTCCCGGTGGCCGGGGAAGCGCAGGCGCCCGTTATCCGCTCTTGCTCTCGCTCTCAAACCAGGTCAGCACCGCGGCCCGGTTCTCCTCCACCCACTTGATGTTAGCGCGGGTCTGCTCCAGCGCCTGCTCCAGCGCCCGCGTCCCCGACCCAAACCCGATGTCCTGGTTGTCCTTCTTGAACTGCTCCAGCTGCCAGGCAGAGACGGGGCTGGAGCAGGCAGGGCAGATCCCAGCAGCTCCCAGCACCACTGACACCCCCCAGGAACACCCCTGGGAGCACTCCAGCCCCTGACAGCCCCTGGGAGCACTCCAGCACCACCCCAGCATCTCTCAGCTGCTGCCTGGCAGGACACCAACAGCCCCCAGGAGCACCCCAATAGCCTCTGTGAGCCCCCAGCACCACTCCAGCAGCCCCCAACACCACCCAACATTATCCTGACATGAGCCCCAACAGCACCCTGAGAGCCCCCAGCACCATCTCAGCAGCCTCCAGGAGCACCCCAACAGCCTCCAGCAGCCCATGCAGCACCCCAGCAGCCCCCAGGAGCACTCTGACAGCCCTTGGGCATCCCTGCCATTCACCCCAGCAGGCACCCAGCAGCCTGTGACAAGGACAGAAGCCTCCTGCACCCCTGGGCACACAAGGGGCAGGAAATGCCCTCTCAAGGGCTGCTGGCAAAGGGCAGCTCTGCCAAGGCTGGGGTCCCTGGTCCCCCGGCTGCTGCCAGGGTCCAGCCTCACCTGTTGCAGCTCAAACTCTGAGGAGAAGCGCTGGGTCACAGCTAAAATCAGGCGGGAGAAGGAGAAGGAGCCGCCCCCGTACCTGGGAGAGCAGAAGTGTGCTGAGCCAAGGGGACAGGGGACAGGGGACAGGGGAAGGGACAGTGCCACCCTCCAGGGGCGCAGGCAGGCAGGGTGCCCCCGGACCCCGCGGTGCTCACTGGGTGAAGAGCGTTCTCCAGTTGCCACGGATGAAGTCCCAGGCCAGGGGCTGCCCCACGACGTTGCTGGCAATGCTGTTGATGGTGGAGGTGGCATCCTGCTTCCGGATCTTTGTAGGGTCGAGCGTGTACTGCAGGTACCTGGAGGGGCACGACGAGGGGGTGAGGGGCTGGCAGGGGCAGCGGGCATGAGGAGGGTGATGGGCTGGTGGGACACACCGCAGTGCCAGCCAGACCCCACACGCACCGGTTGAGGATCCAGGGGTGCGGGCTGCAGGAGAGGGCTGTGCGGAGCTTGTCAGCCTCAGACACCACGTGGGCCTCCTTGAACTTCTCCCAGAGGAAATCCCAGGCATCCTCCCCGCCCGTGGCCACCATGCTGCAGTAGATGGCTGAGCGCAGGTTCGGGGGGACCCTGTTGGGGTAAGAGCTGTCAGTGCCAGGAGCCCCTGGCCGTGCCCATCCCGAGCACACACAGCACCAGGGCTTCCGAGGACTCACGGGTTGGTGGTGCTATTCTGCCACCGGCGCAAGTAGTTGATGGCCAAATTCTGGCAAGCAGTGACACCGAAGGAGCAGGCGGTGCTGATGGCATTGGCCTCGTTGTACCTGGGGGAGAGAGGCCGGGAGGGCTGGGGTCCGGCACAGGGCACCCACGGGCCAGTGCCAGCTGGGGGCAGTCAGGGAGACCCCAGGGACCCAGCCCAGCCCCAGGGCCACGGTACTCACTGGACCATCAGTGGGTAGTTACTGGGGATATTTTCCCAGTTATTGGTGATCTTCTGGTAGTACTCAAAGAGAGGGGTCACCTGCTTCTTTATGTATTTCTGGGGGCAAGAGGGAGTCAGTGCCCAGCGACACTGCCAGCAGCCCCCACACCACCGTGGGGGCAATCCTGGCCCCTCACACCCAGCACGGGGGGCTGGCACCACTCACCGACATGGCCCCAAAGACCTCGCTGCGGTCAAACATCTGCTGGAAGTACTTGAGGTTGGAGAGTGCTGCCTGCCAGGGCATGTACTCCGTCTCCTGGCTCAGGAACCGTGTCGTGTTCAGAGCCAAGGTCACACTGATGTACTTGGCCCTGTCAGGGGTGAGGGCAGCGTCACCTCTCGAGCCCCACTGGCACTGCCCACCCCAGGGCACCCACCCCACCCAGCCCCTCACCCCAGTGGCACCCAGACCACCAGGCAGGGCTCACCTGGCCAGGTTAAAGGCGTCATCAATGATCTGGGCACGGTTGATCACAGGGAAGACCTGAGAGAGCAAAGTCAGTGTCTCAGGGCAGCCTGAGTGGGGTGGTGTGAATGGAGTCCCCCACCACAGCCCTGAGCACCCCATGTACCATGTGGTTAGTGTCAAGCTGCTTGAGGAGCTGATCCCAGTTCTCCTGGTTGTAATTGACACGGAAGTACCCGGTGACATTGAGGTTCAGCAGGAGCCAGTTGGGGGTGTTGACCCTGAAGTCGGTGTAGGTGTCTGGGAAAGGGACAGGAGGCTCTGCCAGAGCTGCACCCCCACCCGCCAGGGAGGACCAGGCTCAGCCCCCACCACCACTGCCTCCCTGGGAACCCCGACCAGTGCCATGGCAGTGGAAGTGACAGCGAGAGCCCCACTCATGGCCAGGACATGCCATACCTGTGACTTTGGTCAGCCAGTAGGTGTTGCTCCCCTGGCCACTGCCTGTCATCCAGGTGATGGGGACAATCCAGGTGTAGCTGCGCCGTGGACAGACAGGTGTGGGACTGGCCTTCATCCCCTGACCCCACAGTTCCCAGCCAGCCCCACCACACTCACTTGAAAACAGAGGGTCTGTCCACAGAAGATGTGGAGTCCAGCAGAAAATGGGCCTGGCTGACGGTGCCACTGCGAGTGTCAACAGTGACCACAGGGAAGCCCATCTGCAGCGTCCAGCGGTCCATGATGTTGCTGATACTTTCAGGCAGTTTGACGCTGTTCTTGTCCACTGCCTGCGGGGATGGCAGTGCCACCAGTCACCAGGGCCAGGGGCACGGCCAGCGTGGGGCTTGGCCAGCGCTGCAACCCTCACCCAGCATGTGGGACCCCGCCACACCAGGCAGCCCCCAGAGCCAGGGCCGGGGATGCTGCAGGAGCACCAGCCCCCTCCTACCTGTTGCAGATGGACCCAGAGGTCAGCGTAGATGGTGTTGCTGTAGGAGAAGGTGTGGAGGTAGGACTGTGGGAGAGCACCAGGAGAGACGGGTGAGCAAGGACAGATCTGGGGTGTGGGACCCCCCTAGAGCAGCTGGGAAGGTCTCTACCATGGGATGCCCACCCTGCACTGGGCTCGCTGCCCCCAGTACCAGCAGCACCTCACCTGCAGCCCCTCCTTGAAGATGTCCTCACTAAGGAAGCTCGAGAGCATCCGCAGCACCGATGCTCCCTGCAGGGACAGCAGGTCAGAGAAGGCAGGGACACCCCAGAGTCCATCCCCACCCAGGGACGCCCGTGCACACCTTGCTGTAGGCAATGGTGTCGAAGACTTCACTGATCTGGGCTGGGGTGTTGATCTCATCCTCACGGAAGGAGAGCGGGTGGGAGCTGGCCAGGGCGTCTGTGGCCATCACCGCATGCAGCTCGTTCAGCACCATCAGGTCTTTCTGCAGAGGGGGCACCGGCACCCGCCTGAGCCCTGTGCGTACCGCCCGCCACCGGGGCAGCCCCGGGGTGCCCGTTCCCCTGCCTGCCCCCACGCCCCTCGTCCCTGGCACTCACAATGTTCCAGGTGGGCTCAGCAGAGTCGGCACCCAGGTACTCCACGTACGAGGCGAAGCCCTCGTTCAGCCACAGGTCGTTCCACCACCGCAGCGTCACCAAATTCCCAAACCACTGCAGAGGGCACGGCACTCCCTCAGCCGCCAGCCGTCAGTCGGGGCAGGGGGCGAGGGGCGCAGCAGGTACCTGGTGTGCCAGCTCGTGGGCGATGACGGTCACCACCCGCTCCTTGTTGCCGATGGACGAGTAGCTAGCATCAAAGAGCAGCGAGTTCTCCCGGTAGGTCACCAGCCCCCAGTTCTCCATCGCGCCCGCATTGAAATCGGGGAGGCCAACCTGGTCTGGGGGCGGAGGGCTCCGGTCAGTGCCCTGCTGACAGCACACTGGACCATCTTGCCCCCTGCCTGGGCACCTCAACCCAGGGTCCCGGGCGCCCCGCAGCACCCACCAGACTTCGGGAGCGGGTAGGACGTGTTGTAATGCTTCTCAAAGAAGCTGAGGATGGGGCCAGTGACATTGAGTGCGTAGTCGCCCTGGCCCTCAGCGATGGCTTTGGGGCGGCCCCAGATGCGAATCTGGAGACGAGGGATGCAGGACTCATCAGTGGCCCAGGCTCAGCCACCCAGGTGGGCAGGGGGTGCACCCCACCCCATCCTACCAGTGTTCCATTCGAGTTTCTCTCCACATTGGTGAACTGGCTGACAATGAAGGCCAGAAGGTACGTGGACATCCGGGGAGTGGTGTAAAACTCAGTGACATGCCAGATTTCTCCATCAATCTCCTGGTCCCTGGTGTCTGTGGAGATCACAGAATCACCCCACAGCCCTGCCAGACCCCCAGCCCCCCAGTGGGGTCCTCCCGCCCCACTCACTTTTGGCAGGCATGTTGGAAATGGCCCCGTAGCCGGAGGGGTGGATCAGTGTCACTGTGAAGTTGGCTTTCATGGCCGGCTCGTCGAAGCAGGGGAAAGCTTTGCGTGCATCAGCCGCCTGCATCTGAGTGGTGGCCACCACCTGCCTGTGAGCCAGCCCCATCAGTCCTGGGGGTCCCTGTGGAGGCTGCACCCCCCAGTCCCCCTTCTCCCATCGCCACTGGGGCAGCATGAGGATGCAAGGGGGGCACAGAGGCTCCACACACCCATCCCATGGTCCTGGTGGGAGAGGAGCCCCAAAGCCAGCCCATGCCCTCCACTGCCCTGTGCCAGCCCCGTGCCCCCATTCCCCTTCCCACCACCACACTGGGCCAGCCCTGTGGCTTCCACCGCGTCCCCTGCCTTCCACCTACTTGGTGTTCGACTCGTCCGTGTATTCGCTGCGATAGAAGCCAGCCAGGTCATCGGCCAGCTCCCCGGTGAAGCTGCTGAACAGCCGGTACCGCTGGCCCTGCTGCAGGGGAGCAGCCAGCTGCACCACCAGGTACTGGGTGGTATCCTCCAGCCAGGTGCTGGAGATGGCAGGGGCACTGCCACCACCCTCTGCCTGCAAGGTGGCATGGAAGGAGCCCTGCATGGTGTAGTTCAGTTTCTTGCTGTGGATGAGGATGAGGTTGGTGGCTTCCTCACACAAGAAGACCACGCTGCTGTTGCCCTTGAAGATGTACATGTTGTTGGCATCGGGCTTCAGGAAGGGCTGCAGGGACACCTCGTAGAACTCTGGCTTCAGCGAGGCCGGCAACCTCCACCGGTTCCAGGGGTTGTTGGGGGCAGGGGTGGTGGTGGTGGTGATGTTGGGGCTGGCCGTGGTGCTGCTGCCCACATCTGATGTCCCCTTGTTCTTTTCCTGGGCGTACACCACCGAGAGTGCAATGATGGTGGCCACAGCCCCCAGGCCCAGCACGATGGCCACGATGCCCACGGTCTTGCTGATGAAGAAGCCGCCTGCCATGGCGGGCAGCAGGAGCGGCACTGGCAGAGACGGCGCTGATGCAAGCACGGCTTTTAGCCTCTCGCTCCCACGAGGTTTATTAGCCCAAGTTAATGGGTGAAGGATTAAATGGGCATGGGGTTCAGGGCGGCGACAGACCCTGGGATGAGCTTTCCACCCGCCCGCCCCCCAGGCTGGCGGGAGCAGCAACGCCCGGCGCCGCTGCTGCAGGGGCAGAGCTGGCAGTGGGGGGTGGCACCATCGGGGAGCGTGAGCGGGCTGTGTGCCTGACCCCGGCGTCCTGCCCCAGCGCTGGCCTGGCCCTGCACAGGGAGGGACAGAGCGGGTGGTCGCAGCCAGCAGCCACATCCCCACCATGCTGCGGGGCCCAGCGTGTGTCCCCATCAGCCAAGCTCAGATGCAGACTCAGTGTCACCCCATTCACCCTCGAGTGACACTGCCAGAGGGTCCAGGCCGCCCCGGCGTGCGGGGGGCACAGCTCACAGGCTGCCCCACCCAGGGAAAGCAGGGCAGCGTGGTGCAGCACAGGGGCCTGGCAGCGGTGGGGGAATGTGGGGAGGGACACTTGGGAGGGACTCCTCTGCCCACAGCCCTCTCAAAGTCCAGGGTCAGGTACCTGGAGGCAGCGGGGTCAAACTCCGTCCTTGTGAGCCCAGCCCCAGTGGGCACAGGTGAGGTCCCCACCCAGGGTGGGGATGACACATCCTGTCACACTCTGGGAAAAAATAGGAAGTCCTGTTCTCAGGATCTAATCAATCTCTCCATAGGGAGATATGGGCAGGTGTTGCCAGGAGCCACAGCTGGGGCAAAGGGCAAACCAGGATGAGTGAGTGGTGTCCTCAGGGAGTCCTTGCCCTGTCCCTGACAGCACCCAGCTGCACCTGCCGGGGCCGCTGTGCCTGACACGAATCACTCTGGATGCTGCTGCTGTCCCTGGCACTCCCTGTTAGGCACAGCCATCCCCCAAGCCCAGAGGTGACTGCTGGCTCTCTCAGTCCCATCCCCACCCTGGCTCTGGCCAAAGGCTTTGGGGACAGTGCCCCAGAGGCCCAAGGGCACACAGGTGGCTGGGAGGGTGCCAGGCACTGTGCACACCCCTTGGCCCTCCCCACAGCCCCTCGGGCACAGCACGCAGGCATCCCGCACTGGCTTACCTTGGGAGGGGCTGGATGGAGTGAGCGGGGGGCAGCAGACACAGCACCCACACCCCGACTTCCCCAGCCTGCAGGACTCTGTCCCCACCCCCAGAAGACCCTCTCTGGAGCCCAGCCAGCAGCACACACATCTCCCACAAGCGGCACAGATGTTGGGCGTCACCCCCCTGGGCACATGGGTCCCTTGGGGCTCTGGCCTCACACACCCCACAGCCTGACACCCCCCAGAGCCCTCCACACCGTCATGCACCCCCGCAGACCCCCCAAGCTCCGCATTGCATACGAGCCCCATAACCCCCATGTGTGTGAACCCCACTGCGAGCCCCACACCCCACAGCCCCCGCAGCCCCTCTCCCCGCTGGTCCACCCCAGCGCACGCCGCGGAGCCCCCGCTCGGGCTGTGCACCCCCCGAGCCTCCGCAGCGGCAGCGCGCCCGCTCACCTTCCTTCGCTCCGCCGGGGCAGCCGGGGTCCGCCCGCCCTGCTGCCGCTCCTGCGCCCCGCGGGTCGCCCTGCCCGTGCTGCTGCCCGTCTGCGCTCCTGTCCGCCCCGGCTGTCCGCCCCGGCTGCGCGCTCTCGGCTCCGAAGGGAGGAAAGCTTCCTCCGAAGCGCCAGGGCAGGAACCCGCAGCTCTCGCCCCCTTAACCTCGTGTCTGCCGGCCGGCGGGGCGGCACGGCCGGGGCAGCGAGGGGAGAACCTCCGGCAGGGAGGAGCAGGGCGAGGAGGCAGTTTTAGGGGAAAAGCAGGGCGAGGAGGCAGTTTTAGGGGAAAGGCTGCTGGGGAAGGGCCTGGCTTTGGGAACACGCTCCGGCGGGCAGGGCTGAGCCCAGCCAAACCCGGCACCAGCGGGTGCCACAGCGCAGCGCAGCCGGGGCAGGCTGTGGGCTGGGGCCAGGAGCCGTGCCCAGCACCCAGGGCTGAGGCCAGGAGCCGTGCCCAGCACCCAGGGCCGGGGCCAGGAGCCGTGCCCAGCACCCAGGGCTGAGGCCAGGAGCCGTGCCCAGCACCCAGGGCTGAGGCCAGGAGCCGTGCCCAGCACCCAGGGCTGGAGCCCGGAGCCGTGCCCAGCAGCCAGCCCATCTCCATGCCCCACAGCCCTTCACAGGCGCATGCCCCGGCTCGCTGTGGGCTCGGGGGCGGCCTGCTGAGGCAGCCAGCGCAGCCCCTCTGGGCACAGCGCCGGGCACTCCGCACAGCCCTCCGCCAGCGCCTCGGGGCTGCAGCTCCGGGGGCTGGGTGTTCCCCGGGCCGGGGGTTCCGCGGGCCGGGGGCTCGGCCCGGCTCATGCCAGCCTCAGCCCGGGCTTGGAGCAGAGAGCGGGCCGGCAGAGGGGCCGCCCCGGCCCCGCGCGGCCACGGGCCTCAGGCTCGCTCGCCCCGCAGAGCCGCAGGGGC